>NC_046156.1:182539344-182559344 GCF_011064425.1 Rattus rattus
CACTGTCAGGCAACTGCAGGCTCTGGATCTGTTGTACTTGGCTCAGCTAAAACCCACACTTCCATTTTTCACACTATCTGTAAACGTTTAATTCGAAAGGCTTTCCTATTTAATATCAAACAAGTGAGAAAAAAATTTCCTCAGCTCATTAGTGCTGTGCCAGACTTCCACTGGGATGTGGCAGCAACTGGAGCTCAGCTGCGCCGAGGCCTCAGTAGGATTTCTCAAATGGCTGAACGGAGAGCAATACATCAGCCTACTGAAATCTCGCATGCCATTTGGTTTAAATATTAAAGTTCCTTTGAGGTTAAGTATTAGAACCAGAAGGAAGGCAGGTTTGCCGTCTGTTAGCCTGGCCTCCACATGCTGCTCTCGTCACACAGATACCTCCTTTCAGCAAGAGGGGTCACTACTAGCCTAAAATCTCCCGACTCCCTTTACCAGTGAGAAGTAGGCTTCTGCTTGCTCACCGACTTTTACCCCCAGGCCAGCTCAACCCACAGTCTAGACTGACAGACTGTCTAATGGAATAAAACAGCAGCCACAAGTGGGAGGCACACATCATTTTAAATGTTCTATAGGGAATTATTTTAAGTAAAAAGAAACAGGTGACGTGTATTTTGATGGAGTATTTGAAGTCAATATGTTCAAGATACCATTCCATCAAGTTATCAATTCAAAGGATAGTCAACTTTTTTTTTTTTTTTTTTTTTGGTACTAAATTTTTATCATCAAGTTTGTATTACAAACCTGTCTGGGCCAGCCACCAACTGGCCGGACCAGGTAGGTTGAGGCTCCAGATTAGATTATTTCTGCACCTTGCATTCCATCCTGCAACCTTGGACCGGTATGGAAAACCCTGGCAGAAGTAGAGAGAGGGTCCCCAGAGGCTGCCTGTCAAGGGACCCTGTGAAACGAAATCCGTCACCCGAGTTCCTTTTGAAGTGCATTTGTTTGCAATAACTTTATAAACATGATTGCCTCTCTCCCTTTGTTTCACAGTTCGGGGGAAGTCGATTTATCTCTGAGTATTTTCTCAGCTGCAAATCAAGTTAATTGGGCAGCAGATAGCTAGGAATGTGGAGTAAACAGCCCGAGTACCTTTGGGGCTTTTGATGGCTTTTCCAGGCATACTGTAGATACTGTATTGAAGTGGGGAGCCACCCCCACCTCCTTCGAAGGGTGACAAGGGGGGGGTAGGGACATGAGACGATGCTAACAGATCTGATTCCTTGTTCTGGTGCTTGTATGTGACACTCAGGTGACTTGGTTCTTTCAGTTAGAGCAAGCGCAAATGTGAGTTGTTGGTAACCACGTCGTCTAAGAGTAGACAAATGGAGTGGTGTTTGTGTTGAGAGTGGGGGAATGTTCCGGTAGAGGGTGCGTACAGGGTACACACGGTAAAGGGTGGGGGGGTAGCTTTTATGCCAGTCGTTTTCCCTTCTACAACATTTCCGTTCCTTCAGCACTCAGGGTTATTTGATTCTTCTAAAGGGGGAAAAGATCGCCGTACTTGGAAACAGCAGATGTTGTCCCATCCCCCTCTCCCCCCACCCCCTGGAAGGGATGGGTACCTATGTGTGTTGAAGAGTCAGAAACCGGTTTCCAGAAAACTCTCCTGCCTTGAGTCATCAGAACATCTTCCCAAAGCCCATGGGTGGGTGGTGAAGCAGCTTCCAGACACCAGGACCTCACTAGGTTTCCCAGGCTTTGGTCAATGTCTTCAGCATGGCCCCTCTCTCTTTCTCAGATTCAGGGGTTTATTCCACCTGAAGACAGACCCCTTTATGTTCCTACAGATGATCCAATGAGACCCCCCAAACTTCAGGAGACCGTGGATTCCAAACTTTGGAACCATGCTAACCAAATCAGAAAGCACGTGGCTAACAGTTTGATTTAACTGCTCCCAGAAAGGCACATTTTCTGTCTTTCCCTGATACCACTCGCTCTCTTCTGCCCTACTTCACAAAATCAGTTAAAGTCGTGGTGCTCAGACTTGCCTAGAGAGCTCATGATACAGATTCCTACCGCCCAAGGCTGCATGGGTAAAGACCGCTCAGGTTCCATTTATGTCAGTTTCAACAAGCCCCACCCTCAAAGCCCATTAGAGGTCAGCTGGAGTGCCGCTGTCTCAGTGTTGTCCGTGTGAGGTTAAAACCAGGGTAACTTTGTTCTGTGCGTGGAAAAGTAGAAGTGCGATTTCCAAGATACGTTCTACAATTAGTTTCCCATTCGCCTGCAGTTTCAAAGATCAGCTTAGAGGGCAGGCTTCCACCTGGACATAGAGTGCAAGCAAGGTGTGGGCTAAGCGTGAAGCCCCCTGCTAGGAAGAATCAAGAAGACTTCTGTACCCCTATGAGCTCTATTCTGGAGTTCTCCTGTACCTTCTATGATGTGGTGGCCATAGTCGGGGGTCAGAGACGTGTGTTACCTGGAATCAGCATCCACAGGAGTGGTGAGGTATGAAAACCAGGCTAACCCAGGGGCTGGCATAGAGGGAGGGAACCTCGGAGGTGGGAGGAGCAGGCCACACAGCAAAGTCGCACCAGCACCATGATGCAGAGGACCGTCAGCGTGCGGTGTGCCCTGGAACAGCTCATGTTCTTCAGAGATGCGAGTGGCAACCTCAGGACACCTGCAATATGGCAGCCACCACGCTTAAGCTTGGTCTTGGAGGTTTTCATTCCGTTCACATAAAGATCCCATGGTTATTTCACGTGAATTGTTAAAAATTCTCATTTCACACTCGAGGAAAGAGAGCCGGGAGCAGTTAAGAAAGGCAAGGAGGCTGCCTTTCAAGTCTCTCTTCCTGTGACTTTGGCCGTAGCAGTTCTGCCATTGTTCCCGGTGACAAATTCTCTTCTGCTACACCTGCCCTAGACAATGTTGGTTACATCGTCTGCTCTAGTGCCAGTTATCACAAAACAAAATTAAGTTTCCCGTTTGGCATGTTAAATTAGGGCAGAATAAAAAACAATTCCATAGCAAAGGACACACGGAACATGGAAGAATAAATAAAAGAGGCTGGGGGTGGGGGTGGCGTGAAGGGCAGAAGGAGGTTTAAGGGCTGGGGTGCAGAGCGAAGGAGAAATTCAAAATGCACTGCGTTTGAAAATGTCATAATGATGTCCAGCGCATTGTATGCTGACTTAAAAATAAAGAGATATTTAAAAGGAAATAGCCCGAGCTCACAACAACTAAGTAGTCACTACCAGGAGCTGTGACCTGGTGTGGCCTGGGAGGGCAACTGGAAATTCTTAAAGACCTCCAGGTATTCATAAGAAGTTGGTCTTGTGCTTCTGATTAGACTCTGTAATTTCATTTATATGCATTCTATGGAAAAATAAAGGAATGAGCACAGCACGAACACTTAAACCAGAGATCCCGAAATCCAGCAGTGAGGGGATACTTAGGGACGTTAATAGCAAGAGGCAAGCAGCCACTGGAGATCATCTTTAGGAAAAACTCAACTCGGGACATCTCAGAATATATTAGAAAACAACAGCACACGCTGAAACAATTCGCATTCTAAGAGGCAAATACCGTTAAGGTGTATAAAGGGGAAGCCGGCCTTGAATCTCAGTACTTCGGTGGGAAGGGCAGGAGGGCCAGCATCAAGGTCAGCCTGGTTACCTAGGGACTGTGTCCTTAACCCAGAAGAAATATATAGAAACGTAAGTGGAACGGAAGTGAGATGTGTTCTGTGACTCAAACACTGCCTTTTCAAGTCCCCCCCAGGAACATTTTACTGTTTTCTGTAGTGAGCATGTGTCACCTTTATGGTCGTTGGTGAAAAATGACTTCAGTGCAGTCCCAGACCTATGGACGAGAATGTGTGAGATGTGGAGACACTTTTTTAAGTCCAAGTTTTAGTCAATCAAAACTTGCACGCACACATTCACACACACACACACACACACACACACACACACACACACACACACACACACCACAGGGTGTAGACGTTTGTATTTATAGATTTAAAACAATAGAATACAGAAACTACTTTTCTACGACATGGGAGTGCTAGAGCCAATGAGTGCTTAAGACATTTAAACAGTGCGTATCAGATTACATCTTAAAAATTGGTTTTACCTTTACTCAACGTCTTGCACATACCATACGTCCAATAAATGTTTGTTAATGAATACATCAGCAGGTGACAGGTGTAAGACAGCCTTCTGGAGGTCACCCGAGGGAATAGCGTTTACTGATCTAGAAAGAGTTCAGGACCAAATAAGGATGGCTTCCCGAGTGCAGTGTGGCAGCCAATGCGATTGATTCTAAAACCTCATCTTCTGCAGCGCTTGGGAAGGTAAAGGGACAGTTGCTTCAAACATTCATTGCAGGAATCGGCACCCTTCACTGAGAGCTTCCTTAGTACCTCAGTGCTTTCTCAGACTGAGTACTTTATATCGACCTTGATATTGAACTCCTGTGATAACCCTAGGATGTAGATATATCACTTTTCTATGGATTAGAAAACCGAAAGGCAGTCATTTAAATGATTTGTCCCGTGTCACGTGGCTAGTAAGGAGTGAAGCCAAAGTCTGAGCCAGTCATGGCTGACTCAAACGGGGACCAGTCAGCATGCTACAAATGCCCTTCTTGGATGCAGGACACACGTTCTCAGAGATGATTAACATGCCAGATGACTTAACTCTTATTTTTCTTTGTCCTGTCTTTAATTTTAGTGATCGGGGTGAGGTGTAGTACTATCTGGCAATAGATTTTGTTTTACTTGACCACTCACAGTGGTCACGGCCCTTTGGCTGCCCTTTTCTTCATGAGGCGTCTTTTCAAGCTCGTGGCTAACTTTTCCACTAGAATGAGCTTCTCTTCTGCTTTATAGCACTTCTGAATATAGTCATGCAATATGCTTGCTTTTGCATTACAGGCATTTTCTACGGTATATCTTGTCTTAACACCTACCTTCCCCAAACTTCTTGGGGTGGGGTGAGCCCTGTCACCACCATTTGGCTGGCATTAGATAAGACTCAGTGTTTTACCTGTCTACTCTCCTTAATAGATCATTCTGAATAAATCTTGCCCATCATCTTAATTCATCCATAAATATCTTGTCATGCACCGCCGACTTAACAAAATTTCCTCTATAATATGCAGTCGCAATTTCATTACCACATGTAAAATATCCTAGTTAATCAGATTGTTTAGTGCACACAATATCCAGGTATACAGAGTTTTCTCCAAGCGGCTCATATTTTCACATGTTTGTGATTGTAAGCAGAATTTAAATAAGCCACAGTCTGCCACTCTCTGACAGGACTCTTTAGACCTTTAATGTATGGGCGTCCATTGCTTTTTTTCCTTCTTGCCATTGATTTGTCTGTCAGATTTCCAATAGTCTGGAGTTTGGTTATTTCACGTGTCATTGAACAAGTGTTCTACTCTGTCCCGTGCAATATTATTAGTTACATCCAGTTGGTCAGGCTTGTGTCTTCTGACAATGCTCTCTGGGTGGGAGTAGAGGCCACCCGGGGCACACTGTCTGCTTGCCCACTTCCTTCTTTTGATATTAGTATACTGAGAATCACCGCCCAAGTCTCTCATTCTACCAGGGGCTGAGCTCCAACCGATCCATATATTTTAATAAATCCATTTCCATATATAGATTCTTTTGTTTACCTAAAATTTTGAGTGATTTGTATACAAGAAAGTGAATGGAAATAGAGATGGTTTTATTTCTATTCAGTTTCTTTGTGCGATTCAGACCACACACACACACACACACACACACACACACACACACACACAGCATCTACACATGTATGTGATAGACATTAGGAACATGTCCCACACAATATTTGCTGTGTTAGGTACATGCTTGTAACAATCAGGCAGCCGAAGAGGCAGTCCTAGTTTTATGGGGTTTTGTTTGGAAAGATGCTGAAGGAGACACACCCATTCTATGACTGTCTGTGTTTAAGTTTCTGTTCTTACTAGTGGTCCCACAAGATATTAAGTGGCATTAAAAATAATCCTAAATCAGGAGAACCGAAGACCAGGAGTTAGGAACAAGAACAAACATTTTAATGTAGAAAATGCCCCACTTAGTGTCTAGGCTCACAGAAATAATCCAACTTACTCAATGTTGCAGGAATTAAGATTCTACAAAACTGAAAACTAAGTCAGTCATTTAGCGTTGTGTTCCTGGCATCTGACGCAATGTCTGACACATAGTAGGACGAATGAACATGATTAAAGTCCAAAGTCCTAATCACGAAATAAAAACCCCAAAAAGGAGAATAGAAAGGTAGGCCCCGACAAGCTGTCCTTTCAAAAATCCCCCTGAAGCTGTGTCCGTGTCTAGAAAGCCGTAAAACAACCGGAGAACCACCAGAGCCGGGCCTGACTTGCTCCAGAGTACGGAGAATGACAGCCAGGCTCACTGTTTGCATTCCTGTCTCTGCCTTTTGGTGAGCAGTCTCCGTTCCAAGCCGATTTCGTTTCTTAATTTACTCAGGTATTTATGTCTAATGATTTAACACGTGCCACCAACCTGGCCTGCGGGGTGCCCCCGACATGTGCTTTTCAGACAGACCTTTCCGCATCGCCCGCAGACCAAGCGGACACCACTCAATCCAGCAGGAGCCTCTCAGGTGGGAACCGAGGTCTCATTTGTCACCCCAGAAACAGCCTTCTTCCCAGACTCTGTTTGAAACCAGTTCCCCCACCCCCACATCTTCTGTAAACTTGTCCAGACACGGGGAGCATCAGTAGGCCAGGTCCTGCAGCCCTTCCACTGCTTGCAGACCAATCATTTACAGGCATTTGGTGTATCGGCTGACATCTGTTTGATGCTGGAGCTCCAGCTTGGTCTCAATGAATCACTTGTCAGAGGGGCTGCGGCCTGTGAGGCTAGATTTCACACCTTTGGGAAGGCTGGCTGGGATCTAAGTGGTCTTAGGTTTGTTCTTTTCAAACAACCCCCAGTGTCCACAAGGAGGCAGGGAAATAAGGGGAGGGGGCGGTGTGCAGAGAACCTGATGCTTATTCAAGGCTTATTTTATGCTGTCCCTAGAGGGCTTTTTTTTTCCCCCTTTGGGGAACACGCAGCTCAGTCATCTCCAGGGCTGGAATGCTACTATCCGAAGAGCCTCATGGGAATATTCGTGTAGAATATTTGGAAAGCACTGGGCAGAGTCAGAGATTTTTGAAAAGGGAACACAGAAATTCTCCATTTTTTTTTTTGAGTGTCTACATCAGATAATCTCCCCTCCCCCAATGGTACCATTCAGGGGCTGCATCCATATTGGTTATGATGACCTAGAATGGCAGGAGATGGAGGAGGGGTCAGAATTGAAGCCGGACTGGGTTATAAACCTGGGTGAGACCAAGAAGGCCTTCAGTCAAAAAGGTCCTTTCCTTCTTCACAGTTACCCGAGACCTCACCAAGCACATACGCCAAGCTAACAAGGTATATACGGCAAGCGAAATTGCTTGGAAAACCGCAAGGCCATCAGGGGTGTCTTGTAAAGTGATTGATTACTCATAGTAGCCCATGGAGGTGCCTAAGAAAGGAAAAGAGGGAAGTCCGAGAACACTGTGGAACACTGGCCTTGTGAAACTAGGGTTCTCTGAAGAGCTCGCCACTCACAGAAACAGAGACGGAGGGTATAAAAATGGGGTTGAAGCCCTGTGAGCTTTTCTTCGCTGTTTACGGGAAAGCCTCGTGCGAGACTGGGATATGCCGGAGAGATTCTTCTTCGTGATTTTTGTCTGCTTTGGTTTCACAGTCCCATGAGGAAGAGGCTGTCACAGAGAACCTCCCATGGTGGGACGTTAAGAATCCCCAGGTCTCATGAAGCTGTGTGTGTGTTTTGGGGAAGGGGGGTGTTTCACAGAAGGGAAGGTTTTTGGTTCAAAGAGAGATAAGGGCAGGGGAAATGGATCTGCCATCAGAGGCTGAGTCCTACTGAGACTCCGCATGCTTCTGCCATAGTGGGAGGGTGGGGACGGACAGTGCCAAAACCTGGGCTCATCTGTCACTTCAGGCATCTGAGTTGGAAACATTTAGTCCAGAGATGCAAATCATTTAATCACACTGACTCAATGCTGACCAAAAGTTGTGTGCTCCTGGGAGTCAGGAATTCCCCTACAAGATGTGGTAATACGTTTCACAGCCTAACTGACTTCAGCTCCTCCCCACCCAGGCTGCAGAACTAGGAAGACAGGGAACCAGTGTTACACACTGTCTGCATAACAAAGGCTTCTCCTCCCTCCAGACACTGAAATGAGGATTCCCAAGGGAGTATACTCGCTCCCAGCCGGCCCCACACATGCTCTCTCCTGTGTGCTTGCTACAGTAGCTCAGGTTAACGACAATGCCTTCCAACACTGGATCAAGGCAGGGGTACTACATTTCACTGGACATGAAAGTGCACCCATTCTGCCCATACTTGCTTGGGAAGGTCGGAGGTGACGGGGTGGCTGGCAAACTCAGAAAGGAGTGTTTCAAACTCTCTGGTGCTGAAGTGGTACTTGTCAGGATAACGTTATGCTTGGACGAAAGAAATATGAGCGAGAGTTTGAATCTTTCCTCTCTTATCATCTAACTTCCCCCCCTTTTTATTTCTCATCTTTGATCCATCTATTTTTTAATTTTTACTTTCCCATTTCCATCCTTAAAGACAGACATATAAATGTATAGTGTAACATCCTAAGGCCATTTAGACCACCGATTTCCTCAGGGCGTCAAAACCATTGGAAGAACTAGTTCACTGCAGTCAACTTGCAGAAAGTGGCTTTCAGGACAGATGTAAGACGATGGTCCTTTGATTGAAGGATGATACATCCCCTCCCATTTCCAAGCTCCTTGCTCCTTTGAAGGAATGGCCGCTAGGAGAGTAAACTGGTGCTCGAGTAGAACCAACTGGAAAAGACACTTAGCTTCCTTTGCTCCTGAGGTTCTCACAAGAGCTTCGGAAGACTCACATATTAATCATTTGTTTTGATTCAAGAGCAGCAGAACTCATTTTGAAGACTTAAACAGGCAACACGAAGTAAACAGAAATCTGCGGCTTTCAAAGGCTAAGGCTGTAAGAGAGTCAGTCTGGAAACGCCTGTTCTACTAAGCATTTATTTTCATTGCAAGACAGTGGAATCATAGAAACCGTGAATGGGGCAAGGTCTTGTTACCTAGCAAATGCCCACAGGAACCTGCCAACTTTTAAGTCTAGATAGAATTAAATCTCAATAGAAAGACAGAGCAACGTGGCAGTTATCCAGCAACCAATACTGTAAACGATGGTCGATACAAAGTCTTCTATAAATTAATTGCCAGTATAAAAAGGGGCAACTGCTTTAGCTAAGAAGGTACAAAAAATGGGTCACTTCCATAAATATAACAAGATGCTCACCGAGGAACTACACGACGGACTGTTTTCCTACATCTCTGAATTTGCAGACTAAGACACCTGTGGCACCTTACACAAAAGTAGGAACAAGACACACGTCCCCTCCACTTCCCTCTCCCCTCCCCCCACCTGGGTTTCCCAAGCACAGCAAATTCTAGGGTTACAGAGTCCAGGATGCCAAGAGGAAGCAGTAAGACAGCGCGCTGCGACCTGCTAGACAAAGACAGAGCCTTATGACAGTTGTTAAGCATTAGGCGTCAGACAGAAACTTGTCAAAAACAGCTGCTGTTGGGTACTGATTGATAATGTTTTCATTCTGACGGCTGTGTCGCCTCAGACAGTCTCGGGGCTGTGGAGAAAGGAGCCCATCGCTGGCGCACATGAACACACACAGACAACGGGAAGTCATTTAACAGATGGCGAGGAGATCTCAGCCACAGGATCTTCAAAAGACAACACTCTACATTTAATGAACTTGCAGGGAGAGCGAAGCCTGGAAAAAAAAAATCATTTATTTATTTATTTTCGCGGAAGATGAGCACGAGAGGACAAAATGAAAACAGGAATTGTGTAACTGGTCGTGGGAATTGTGCTGCTGCCCGTGGATCACCACACGTTTTAAAAATATTCAAGGATACTTTAGACAAAATGCATCGTCGTGGGTCCCTCTCTGGTCTGTGCCGTGTGTGTGTGTGTGTGTGTGTGTGTGTGTGTGTGTATTTAAAAAGGCTTAAAGAAGTGTGGGGTCTTTTTTTTATTAAAATCCATTTACAAGATGAAGTCACAAATACTGCATTTGAGCGCTGTGAGGAATCTGAGACTATCCTCTGGAGAGTCACAAGGTTTCCTGCCACCCTGTGACAAATATGGCATTAAGTCTGTGGCATCTGGGTATCAGTCTACACTACCTAAAAATGACAGACGTGGCTTTTTTGTTGTTGTTGTTTTTTGTTTTTGTTTTTGTTTTTTTTTTTATTGCTTGGGCATAGGGAGCAGTTTTCTATCATTTGACCTCTTAGTATTTTAATGAGTGGTCAAGTGTCTACAAGGTATGACAAAGAGTATTTCATCTATGAATCTGAATCTCCATAGATTAGTCCTGATTTAGAAAAGGTCAAAGGTGCTAAATTGCACTAAAACTGTACATTTTATTCTAGGCAAATTTTATCATTTAAATTAAGTGGAAAAAAAAATCAGTTTCAAAGACTGAGTAGCCCAGCATACTCTAAGGGCACATTGACACCCCTGAAAATAGAGGTTTATAATAAAAATACTGACAGACCTCTAACTACAAAATGGGGGCCTGAGCAGACTCCCCTCGGTGGCATTAGCATTTGCTGAATAAATAACGGGGCTCGTCTTGGAGCTCCATCCAATCCACGCCAGCTTAAGTCCTAACCGTGACTTAGGACTTTGGCTCTTAATGTTTATTATTTGAAAAGCCAATTTCCGGATTTCATTCAAACATTTCTGATTTTTAGGAAAAGCAAATGCTTATGTTGTAGCTTGGTTTTATGCAGACTAATGACTCCGTTAAGAAATATTTGAGAAGCTGATCGAATTCAAATCAGTGATGCTTGTTCTTGCCTAAATTGGCTCCCATTCCCTCAGTGAGGATGCCCTTAAGGGAGGGGACGAGGCTGCTGCAGGGTCAAGCACTCCTTGTGCACCTACTTTCTAGATTGTTCAAGCCAGCCTTACCAGAAGATGATTGGGTGAAGTTTTGGGTGGCCATTTTTTTTCCCCACTCAGCCTACAAAGTCAATATCCCACACACACCACACACACCAGAAAATAATATGAAAACCAGACGAGATAAAATAAAATGTAAAAAACTCGAACCCCTAAGAGATCATGGAAATGTCAATGGCGTATACACTGGGTGGAGTCTCAGTCGGAATCCTCCAATCCCAAGTCCAGGAAAGCGAGTGAGCCTTTCTGAGGTCTTCAGAAGGGGTTTCATTTCCATGAGCCATGAGTTCCGTCCACTTTAGCACAAAGCAGAGAAGAGATCCTTAGACCAACAGAAGGGAGAGACATGCGGTGAAGATAATTAGTGGTAAACAGAGAATCAATTCTCCCTCAGTAGTGTGTACTTGACGTTAATGCCGAAGATAACCCATGACTGCCGAAGAGTCAGTCAGTTAACAGAGAGAGGACGGTCTGAAACAGCCAGAGGAAAATGGATACTGGAGCCGTGTCAGTCTTGACGCCAACATGGAATCAGGATGGGGAACGAACGTGATGGGTTCAAGGCTTTCCCGGAACTTCTGGGTCAGGTCTCACATCCTCATGGCCTCGTGGTCCTTTTCTTCTAACAAGTTTATGAGCTGGGAGAAGCTGTCCTTCAGTGCGTCCACATCATCCAGCGAGCAGGGCTGCAGAATCCAGCGTTTTCCGCGTGCCAGTGGTTCAAGTTCAAAATACTTTTTGATCTGAATAGGAAAAGAGAGATATGTTAATAATTATATCAGGACCTTTCTCCTATTGAGATCCTAAGTGATGAAGGGGGAGTGGTTGTGTAGTAAGTGGAATTTATAACAGGCATTTCTAAGATTTTCAGTCCATAGCTGGCTTTAACAGGGCTATGTGTTGTAACCTGGGAGTGTTTTCTTTAGGTGCGGGTGACCTGTTTGCAAGCCACTGTTCCAAACTTTACACTCAACCACATGGGAGTTCTTATGAAGTCTGAGAAAGAATTGCAGGTACCACGGTGCAGGGAGAAACACAAGAGAACACCACAAAGATTCCATTTATTCTAACCACTGCTAGCAATGGAGTGCTTGCTGTCTCTCCCTGAAAAGGTATGGATCCTATACACCTCTTAAGACAGTTGTCTGGAGCGCGAAGCATATAAAAACGAACCGCTACCACCACCACCACCACCACCACCACCACCACCACCACCACCACCACCACCGCCACAACCCCCAAAACAAAACAAAACCCAAACCCTCAATGTCAGTGATCTTATTTTCTCATTCCATTACATTTCTAGTGGACATGTCTAAAGGCTAGGAAAGTATCGTTTGGAAGAAAGAACAGGAGCTAAAGGTGTTGGTGTTCAGTGAAGTTTAGATAAACTGGCGGATTTGCACACGTGCACAGAGTCTCTGAGGTCTGCTCCCACCTCTCCAGTCCTGGATTTGCTGGGTGTGAGAGATTCGATCCCCGACTGAATCAGCTTTTCACTACTAGGGTTCACAGGAGTACTGCTGCTCTGCTCTGAAGGGATGGGGTAAGGTAAAGAGCTCTTTTGGCTCCTCACTCATACACACAGAGTAGGCCGGAGTAAAACTTTGTACTTATCCCTAAGCAAGCTTTCCAGAAATCCTCTTGCCACTCCCAAACGTTTCCTTCCGCCATCATAAAGGCCAGACGACTGTTATCAGCAGAACCACCTGTCCAAACCAGCTCTCACGGGCAAGGAGATGGATCCAAGACTACAGAGAGCTTTGTCCGTGCCGTGTTTGTCTTTTGTTTGTGCTAGCTTTTTGAATCAGGGTTTCACTATCCCTGACTAGCCCAGAGCTCTTCAAGCTTGTAGCCAATTCTCCTGCCTCTGGCCTCAAAGGACTGGGATTACAGGTGTGTGGCACCATGACTGACTAAGAATTACCAAATGTTGTATTAAATATGAAAATAATGCTAAAAATTTATAGTTCAAGAGTATTTCTAAAAGTCCTCTCATAAAGGCTCACAGTGGCTGACACGCACCGCTACCACCAGCTCTTGGGAGGCAGAGGTGGGCTGATCTCTGTGAGTTGAGTTTCTAGCCAGGCAGGGTAACATAGTGAGACGCCATCTCAGAAACCCACACACATAAAAGTCCCCTGATACACACTGCCCATGAACAACAAATGCCTTTTCAGTGTTTTAAAGAAGCCTATGGGAATCGAAGGGCCTCTTAATTTGAAGTCTGAAGAGTAATGCTGATTCATTTTATTCATAGATCAGAAAACGATGGCTCAGAGGCTGGGCCAGAGCAATTTTTCATTCAAATTACTAACCTTTAAATGAACAATTCATTAAAAAGGGATATTTACTGATTCATACAAACTTGGGGGTGGGGGAGATGGCTAAGCAGGTCACGTGCTGACATGTGAGGACCAGCATTTGGATCCCCAGAACCTGTGTAAATGCTTGGTGGGAGTGGTAGCCCATAATTCAAGCACCCTCAGAAGACCAACAAAGGGGTCCCTAGAGTAAGCTGGCGAGCTGGGCTGGCTGAATCCAAGTTCTGGGTTCAACTCCAAGATCTGCCTCAATGAATAAGAGAGACAGTGGCTGAGAAAGACACCAGGGTCAGACTTGGACCCTTTACCACTAACACACACACACACACACACACACACACACACACACACACACACACACACATGCACGCATATACATATAATTATACACACACACATAGACATGCATATACATATAATTATACACACACAAACATGCATATACATATAATTATACATACACACGCATGTAGACATGCATATACATATAATTATACATACACACACATGTAGACATGCATATACATATAATTATACACACAAACATGCATATACATATAATTATACATACACACACATAGACATGCATATACATATAATTATACACACACAAACATGCATATACATATAATTATACATACACACATGTAGACATGCATATACATATAATTATACACACACACACACACACACACACACGTCAAAGTTCAAAACAAAACCCAACACCCAAAACACCAAACCAAATCAAACAAGAGCCCTCCCACCTCAACTCCATCCTCACAGGTTTTCCTTCTGGATATTGAAAATGGTTCCTTCCAAGAGAACCTTAAGGGGCTTTGTGTATTAACCTCTAATGTGTATTGACTACTAATTAACCTGGCCACAGAGGGAAGAGCTGACAGGGGGAGCCCATGGTTAGCAGGCAGATGGAGAGCTACGGAAGGGTAGGGGACACAGTAAGGCCACAGCTCGGGGAGAGGGCTTCCCCAAAGGGTATATATCTAAGCTGTTTGTCTTGCTTCTTCCACCAGATTTCTACCAGCAACCCCAGGGATTGGGACTGCCATGTTCATAAAGCAAGCTGGTGTTTGATTAGTGATGCCTTCCACCAGAAGATGATCAACAGGAAACATTCAAATCCTGGTACATGTAGTAAGCTGGGCCACTGACACTTTATAGACTTAATTCAAAAGGTCAGCCTTTTAAATAATGGTAATTGGGGAGGGACACTGGGGGCACACATCTTTAATCCCCAGGGTTCAGAGGCAGGTAGAACTCTGAGTTCGAGGCCAGCCTGGACTACAGAGTCTAGGTCTAGGTCCTGGTCTAGGACAACTAGGTCTACACACAAAAACCATACCAGGAAAACCATGATGATGAGGAGGAGAAGGAGGAGGAGGAGGAGGAGGAGGAGGAGGAGGAGGAGGAGGAGGAGGAGGAGGAGGAGCAGGAGCAGGAGGAGGAGGAAGAGGAAGAGGAGGAGGAGGAGGAGAAGAGGAGGAGGAGGAGAGGACTGGAAAGATCCCTGATCATGAGAAATTCAGCAATACAAAGCTATAAGTAGGTAAACGTCTCATTAGCAAAATTTCTGCTGAGGGGCTGGTTCATTTAAAAACTGCACAGAGTCAAGCTGGGTGGCGTGATGGTGCACACCGGAAGTCTGAAGCAGACATAGAGAGCTGCGTTGAGGCCAGACTGTTCTACACAGTGACTTTCAGCCAGTCAGAAGACGCAGCGAAACCCTGGGTCAAGAAGGAAAGGCAAACAAAACAAAACAACCCCAGAACCAAACCAAGCCAAGCCAGACAGACTATCTTCCGGCAGAATTCTATCTCATGTGCCAGCAAGGTGGAGTTTAATGATGGCCGAGTAACTAGTCGCATTTCAGATTACAGACAGATGTAAAACCTAGTGAGCTCTAGCTGCCTCCTCACAGGGCACACTTGGAAGAGAACAAGATGGCTGAAGGTAGGTCTTACTGGGTCCTAAACAGGAAGAAATGGAAGCTACGAAGAGAGAGGGTGGTCACCAGACAGAGGCGCCCAGTGGCGTTAAGCTGACAAGTGCTGTGGAGTAACTTGAGACTTTCGGCCCTGTAACCTAAGTGGGCACGGTGCCACGGTCGCCCGGCTGGTATTCGAGGGATCCCATACACTTTATAATAAAAGTCTTAGAACAAGGTTCAGATCCCTAGATCCGCGCACCTTGAGCGGGTTTCTCTGCTGCCCGAACACAGCTTTCGCCATCAAGGTTTCCAGTTCTTAACACAATGTCTACTCTAACCCTGAATGCTCTCAGAATAAATTCAGTTTTGTTTTCTTATCTTAACCCCACTTTGGGGGTGATTACACTATTAGAATAAAACTTACTGTCATGTTGGCTTATTATCGGCATGTTTTTATTTCTACGGTGATGATCAATTTAAGGAACAGCGTTAAAGTTTGACCAACATGGATGATCGATTTAAATCCGAGTTTCCTGTACAATGTGACGAAGTGCTCCCCGGTAGGAGGGCTGTTGTTCAAGATTGTTTTCTTACTAAGAGACACGTTCTAAATATGAGCCGAAGTCTTTGGAAACACTTCCCTGCTGCGTCCATGTCACGGTCAGCTGGACGCACTAGGAGGAGGAGGAGGAGGAGGAGGTGGCATTTGGAGGAGCAACATCAGAACACAGCTGCCTGGCAACCTGTGGTCATTTAGCTATTTCGGGGATCGCCACAGAGTGGGCCTTCGTCGGTAGCCATGTGTCCACCCTAGAGATAGAAAAACAAAGCCACCCAAAGAAGCCAACCTATTTTTGCTCTGCCACCAGAGCCCGTCCTCTCTCAGGCTCGGTGGGTGACCTGCATGGCCAAATCCCATCATTCACGCGGTGAATCCACCACACGGTCTTTTTATAACAGAAGGCACGGTGGTTCCGTTGCTGCAAATGGTGGTAGCAGCTGTCAAGCTCTCGAGATGTCACACGTCACTCCTTCCCCAGGGTGGGGCATGGCCATTACCCTTCTTTCAGTAGTGAAGCGCTAAGACTGTCCCTTCCCCGAGTCACGAATTCGATGGTGATGATGCTCTCTGGGTTATTTGCCCTCACTTCCCTTTAACATATTTCACTTTCAATTTCTGTGACTAAGTTTTTAGAAGGCATATGAGGATCCCTGATGCTAACCATTGGCATTTCCTTCTTTGACACCTGCAGACTTCCTTTTTCTTACAAACTATCTGCTTCCTGCTTTTGTTACTAAGGCATGTACGGAGTATGTGCCCACCGGCGACCTAGTTTTCTCTCGTGTACTTTGGTAGGCCAAGGTGGGGATGCTAGAGCAGGGCTTAACTTTGTGTTTTATGTGAAATCCATTTAGGTTCTGAGCTTGGCTATTTATAAACAGAGCTCTGACCCACATGAATGCGTGGTTAGACATTAAAGACCGAGTCGGGGAGTAACAGCGTATCATGTGGGACTGACCGTGACGTCCATCGAGCTATGTCATCTCTCATTCTGGAGAATTAAACACCACAAGCACCTGTTGGTAATTGCGAAAGCTAGAGATGTTATATCCCACCCTGGTGCCTAAACATCCCCTGGGTGGACCTTGTCTGTTGAGAACTGCCTGCCCAGCCCCTGTGGTGCCTTTCATACCTGCCTGGGGCCATTGATAGAAGCTGAGAATTTCCCTCTCCTGTACTTCCCCAGATCTAGGAGAACCACACATGCTTCCTTTACGTGGCTTTTCTTAAGTCTGAGGGTGGCTATACAACTTGTAGTGGAGGGTCTCAAGCACTCCGGTGAACTTTGGTAATTTAGATTGCACAGGCTGGTTTCCTAGAAGACGTCCTTCGCACACCTACCATCCCTTGTGCAAGGCTGAAGAGGCAGTGCAAAGGCCGTGGAGGTGCGCTATAAGCCAGCCACGGCAGTGTGCTGTCGGCATGACTGAGGAGGTAGAACGGAGGTCTGTAAAACCGCAAGACAGAATCCCAAGTGATGCGGCAACAGCCTGGCAGGATTTCTGTTTCCAGCCCTTCCGGACTCATGGGATCACAGGCCTTTCAGTGATACCTCAGGCCTGGGCTTTTCGATGATCCTAAGTGGCCTTAGTAGCTTATAGCTTCCAAAGGGCTTCTCACTCATCCCTGTTCTGTGACTATATTTCAACCAAAAGCAAGAAAAAGCAGCTGACTCAAATAGAAGGCGATGGGGTTATTTAGATCAGCTCTTAGGTTGTGGGAAAGGATTTGATAAGCATTCTATTAGGGGCTGCTAAAGAGACTTCAGAAGTAGGAGCATATTCTTTTCCATCTCTGGAAAAGGGATCAGCTCCTGGAGACCAACATGACAGGTCAGCTGTTAATACTGTTGACAGAATGAAAACCTTAGAACCAGAAGGCCCGGAGAATGAACTACAGCCTGTGCCTGGTGTGGCAGTGTCCACCTTTAATCCTACTGCTCAGGGGTGGAGGTGGGTGGATCTCTGTGAGTTCAAGGCCAGCTTAGTCTACACAGAGAGTCCTAGGCTCACTTATGGATGACACAGAGAGGCCTTGTCTCAAAAAACAAACATACAGCCAAAGACTGCAGTTGTGGGACTCTGTATCTAGAAGGCTAGCTGGGAAAGCAACCAAGTCAGCGATCTTGACGGAACTGTATTGTTTTCCTATAGGATTAACACACGAACTGGCCGCCATAGGTGGTTTCTTTTGCTGCTTGTCTGTTTTGTTCTAATCTGGTAACGGGAGGCAAACTCTGGGTCTTGCATATGCTAGGAGAGTCCTCCAACCCCGAGCTGCACTTGTACCCCTTCATAGTAGTTTCTGAGATAGTCAGGGATATATGGCCTTGATCTCTTTGCTCTAATTTCTAAGTCATCGAGAGGACCTGCGTTGACTTCAGGTTTGCCCGGCTTTTCCCATGACCGCTAAGGAAGGAACAGAAGTTTGCTCATCTGTACCCTGGCCCCTGGCTTTCGTCTCTTCGGTAGATGGACCCGTTGTGACGACAGGGAAAACCTTTTTGAGTGATACTGGTAAATTTCCTCCTGAGTCATATGCTGGGGGGCTGTTGGTACCAGGACTAGTGACAGCTGACCGTGTGTCTTCTCTTTGCAGCTCTGGGGAAGAGATGGCGAGCTATGACGTCATGAAATCATCAATGCTTTGCAGCATTCTTAGACCCCCTCCCCCGCCCCCAAATCTTCAGATGCAACTCATTAGTCTTTTTCTTTTCCTTTCTAGAGTCAGCTGCCAATCTGCTACCCACTGAAAAAAACGACAACACATCTCGGTCTGTGTGCTCGCGAAGGGGCTTCTCCAGCTCTGATATCTCCATTACGGGAGCTCCAGGGCAGGCTTAACTTGGTGACCTTCGCCAGCGTCAGTGAGAACTGTGCCCGTGCAGTGGCTCCAGGATAGGTCAGGGGATAGTGGCGGGATATCACTTAGATTCTTCAGAGTACATTGTTGGCAGCTTGTTCAAAGAAAAGGTGAGTCCAGAGAGCTGCACAGCTCTCCTCTTTTTACTGTACTGCTTGGAGGATCTTGAAATCCTTAGCAAGGCACTAAATATGTCATTAGGGGCATAAATAAATAATGCCATCGAAATCGATATGCAACATTCCCAATGATATTGCCCAGAATGGACACTAACTTCTTACTGAGTACTGGTAAGGAGCAGAAAGTGAGGACCGATGTGTCCTCAACTCAGTGTTACTATGGGAGTGCACCCCGAGAGTGGATGCTTGCTTTCAAGAGGACGGTGTGCGATGTGCTCACGGTGCAGCTTCTTAAGGAAGCTCACGTTCAGTGCAGCTGCCTGACCTTGGAATGAGCACAAGCCAGACGAATGACTTAAGGTTATTACCTGTGAGTAAGCCTTGCCTTTATTATTAGTCTCCTTCCCAAGCCAGTAACCTCTCTGTTGTGTACAGGATGTTGTTATACGGTAGAACAATAATTATACAGAAACCCAGGGAACTTAGCATGTCCCAGAATGGCCAAAGACAATGATCTCATTTCTTTGTTGGTGGAAGTCAGAGCTGATTGGCATGTGCTTACTCTGCTAATCTAGAAGGACAGCACAAACTACTTCTATTTTCTAATATGTCCGAGGGACTTGTTTTTATTAAAACAACAACAATGACAACAACAACAATAAACAAACAAACAAATCAAAACCCTGCTTATTAGATCACCATGCAAGGGGCAAAGGTAGGTAGGTTGCTTCTGGTCTCCACGGACTGAGGGAAGGGATTCAGTGTTCTGGTATTCGAAGTTCCTCCCCTATCTCTGTAGTATCTGACCTCTGTGACCTCCAGGGATTCCAGCCCGCAGGCCTTTGCTATCTTAGAGATGGAGGTTCTTCTACCCCAGATGGAAGGGGTTAGCTTATAGGTATCTACCCACACATACACCCACAAGACCCTTTTTGAGGCACGGCTTTACTTGGTAGCTCTGGCTGGAGTAGAACTCCTCATATAGACCAAACTGGTCTCAAACTATAGAGATCCATCTGCTTCTGTCTGCCCAGTGCTGAGAGTAGAAATGTGTACCACCATGCCTTCCCCTAGTCCATCATCTTTTAAAACATGGATGAAGTCCTATTATCTCAAAAG
>NC_046156.1:182864344-183009162 GCF_011064425.1 Rattus rattus
TAGTTAGTCAGTCAGTCAGTCAGTCAACTGGTTAATTTTGAGATAGAGTCGCTTGTAGACCATGCTAGCTTAGAACTCACTATGTAACTGAAGTGAGCTTGAACTGATCCCCCTGCCTCCACCCCACAAGTGCTGAATTATAGGTATGGGCCACTATATGCAGCAGGAAGTCATTTCTAAATTCTATCAATTCTTTCTTTAAATCAGGTCTACTAATCTCACTTCGTATACCCCGGAATTCTTGCTTTGTTTTTCCCTGTTGGTTTTAGTTTTTTTTGGTTCAGAGGATTCTGTAGTACACAGATGAAAACCAAGCTTCTACCACGAGCTGTGCCCCCAGCCCATTTCTAGTCTCATTACAAAATTCAAAAAGGAAGTTGGAAAATGTAGATAAAATGAGATACCAAATGAGAAGAGAGTCCTATATGGCAGACACCGAAGAAGGTACTGTACACACACGTGTGGAATTTCTCATCTACTCCACAATTCCATGGACAAAGGCACCTTATTTCCTTGTTGTACACAGAAGAAAACAGAAACTTAGATTACCTATGTCTTAGTGATAGGCACTAGCAAATAGTGAACGAGATCCCCTTGACTATTTGGCTGAACAAAATCTGCATTACATAATCTACTATGGAGGACTCCTTCAAACACTTGGATCACTTGCGGTCTACGGTTCCTAAGAACAAGGTCTAACATCTGTAGAGGTCAGCACAAGGTGCTTGCTGGGAAAGATGCCACCCTCCATCCCTGCCCCGCCCTTGGTGCCTCTTCAGATATCTCAACCTCTCTTCCCCTAAACCCATCCAGTTCCCTCCCTCCTGTACTCTTCCTGAACCCGGTTCTAACTATCATCGCCCTCCCTCCTGTGACTGACTTATCCCACGACTGTAACCTCCCCAAAATAGCAGTTGTGATTCCAATGCCAGATAAGGGTCATATATGCTATAAGCAACCTCCCGGGTTAACAGGAAAGAAAAAAAAAAAGAAAGGATGTTATCACAAAGTAGCTTCAAAAAGATGGGACATGCGCCAAACAATCCCTTCCCACCCTTCTCAGAATCAAAGCTAAACTCCTTACAATGACAAGACACTACAGTCAGGGTCCCAATCCATGACCTCCACCCCTCCCCTCTTATCCCTTGCCCCCTAGTTCGATGTCCTCCAGCTATACTTGGCTGGTTCCCTCATTGAGCACGCTCTCTTAGCTTCAGGACTTATTGCTGTCTTCTCTGCCCGGCCGACTTATTGATTCCCACCCGGTAAATTCCTCCCCCTGACTTACTAAGTGCTACAAGTCTTACCTCTACCTGATATCTCTATGTGTGCTTACTGATTTGCTAACTGTGGGTCTTCTCTTCTAGAAGGTAACATCTATGGGGGCGGGGTTCACATGGCTCCTAAGAAGGAAGGTATCTTTCACACGCCAGGCGTAGGATAAAATAAATAGTTGCAGAGTCGCTCCAAGGCTTGAGCTTGTCTTGCTCAGCCCTGAATCCTATTAATGCGAGATGAAAAAGTCAGGAGGAGATGGGAAAAATGTAATACAAGAGCTAGAAGGGAAAATGAAATTATTCCTGTCTCTACTCTCTCAGTAAAGGAGTTTCTGAGCTTCAGAGAAGAAGAATGTAAATGCGGGCAGGGAAATATTTTCAATAACAGTAATGATAAGTCAGAAGAGATGGCTCAGAGGGTAAAGGCACCATGCCACTAAGTAAAGTGACCTGAGTTCAGTCATAGTGGAAAGAAATAATCAACTTTTCCTGCAGGCTGACCTTGGCACATGGATCTGTGACCTGTGCATGCACAAATATGCAAACTCATTCATGCCTGCAAGCACATGCAAAATAAACATGTTTAAAATGTTAATGAAAGAAAAGCAGCTGTGGAGGTAAAGGAACTCCCCTGTTATCTAGGAAGTTCCCGGGATTCCTGAGGCATAACAGAGGACCAAGGAAAGCTTCTAAGTCATTAGAGCACAACAGGAGGAGAGGTTTCTGTCAGGCAGCATGGAAGCATCTTCTCCAAGACAATGCCTGGGAATGGCCTATAAAGTATAGACAATGCCTGGGCAAAAGGCCAAGCTGAGTGGGGAAGTGGATGCATCAGGTATAATCGGTACTGAGAGAACTGGTCAACCAGAAAGACCCCAGATTTTCAAACCCTAGTTTAAAGTAAGAGCATCAATAACCTGATTCTGCAGTCTGATGTAGGAGGAACATGATCACGAAGGCTCTGGGGATTCGGGGGACACAAAGGAAGATCTATGAGGGAGAAGACAGTAGGAAGGAGGAAGAAAGTGTGGATGTGAGGAGGAGGAGAAGGGCCCATAAAGATCATGGATAAGGAGCTGCCTCCGATGACAGTAGGAACACTGAAGATGAGAGGCAGGGGTACTAGGTACAAAACAGGCAGAGTCAACTGGGAATTCCTCTCTAGTAGGCATCTGTTCCCAGGACAAGCCAGCTCTGAAAAGACTGAAAAGTACGAATAGGCCCAATGGATACAAAGTTAGTCTTACACTGTTAAGTAACTTTGTTTAAAGTATGTTTTCAATCTAGCAACATATTTTCAACCTTTTCAACATATTAGGCATGGCTCCAAGAGTCTAAGGAAAACCTAATAGTGCCAATCAGACAAGAACTAAGGAAAAGGTTCAGGTCAAGATGGCTCAGAGGGAAACTGCTTGCCCTGCAAGCTTAAAACCTGAGTTTGAGCTCCAGAGCTCATAACCAAGAACAGAGAGGCACACGCACACACACACACACACACACACACACACACACACACACACACACACACACACACACACACACACTCACACACACACACCTCACACACACACTCACACACACACACACACACACACACACACACACACACACACACCCACACACACACACACACACACATACACACTCACACACACACACACACACACACACACACACACACATTCACTCACACAGAGGCATTCACACACACCTTGAATAATTTTTTTAATTGTC
Source organism: Rattus rattus (assembly GCF_011064425.1). Classification (NCBI taxonomy): domain Eukaryota; kingdom Metazoa; phylum Chordata; class Mammalia; order Rodentia; family Muridae; genus Rattus; species Rattus rattus. Next base: position 182,867,356 of record NC_046156.1, read on the forward strand.
GAATAATGTATTTTGAAATGGTTAGCAAAACCCTTGCCCCAATCTAGGGAAGAAGGAAGGAGCCAAGAAAATTCAGACTTTATAATTACTTAGCAAACAATTCCATCAGCAAACCTAGGGGCAAAGTCTAGCCCTCAGCCTTGTGTCTGTCCATCCTCCCCATCCTCCCCTTTCTCACTGCTGGGGATGGCACCGGGTACCTCACATGTACACACCACTCTGTACATACTCTGTACAACATATTAATTACAAACCTGTGCTGCCACCTTAGCTAGCCACCAGCCTTTGTCACCCATGTGATTCCAATCGCTGGCCAAGGCTGACACGCTGACACAGAGCACAGTTCCTAAGCACGCTTTACATAAGGCATAGCAATGACTACGAATTCATGGAAGAAAAGTTGGGCCCACAAAACTGTTTGATGAATTAATGAAAAACGGTAATTTCGACTATGCTCAGTGATATTCAACACTGTCAGCGCACTGAGAATAATGTAATGTCCTGCACCACAGACCTAGCACTAAGGGCTACAACTGAGTCAACACTGTCAAACTCCTGAATGCACTTCACATTCAGAAAAAATATTTCAACACTACTCCAGGTGAAAGATTTGCTGGGAAACTCAGTACCCTCATTAAGCTACTTTGTTCAATTCAGTTCATTTCTCCATAGCCTTCTGGTTGCAAAAAGGCATCCAGGAGTTTTAAGGCCAAAGTTTGCAGACTTCTTGTTAGAAAGAATATATCTGTTGCTTTTGAGGTTTGTTTCTGAGCTGCTTTCTGAGCTTTAATGACACTATCCATATTCCAAAGGACAAGACTCCAATGCAGACACAAGGGGCTTCTCTGCCAAGCCATGAGAACAGATGAAAACGTAGCTAACTTTAAAGGTACAGTAGATTATACAATGGAGATAATAATAATAATTGGCTGTAGGGCACGTCATAAATGCATATGTTAGGTTAAGAAATCAGTGAGGCTATTGTTTATCCAAGTTAAAAGATCTTTCTGAAATTTCCTTTTAAGATCACTAAATGGGGGGCACTATGTATTGGGATGTAATGTGAATAAAAAGATAAATAAATTCTGGAAAGAAAAAGGGGATTATCATTTGTTAGTCAAAATGTACAGTACTGCTGTAGGAAAATGGAACTTACGGCATGAATGCCCTGAGTCTGACTCCTTTTGTTTCAACAACTTAGAGAAGCAGGGTTTGCACAGAGAACCCAAGTGACTTGTCAAATGAAAGGTTTGCTGAGTATAACACAGAGTTTGAAAACTAGCCAGTGAGTTCTTAGAAGAAAGTTTCATAAACTGCATACACAATAGAATTAAATTCTGAGAGATGGGATGATCACCAACATCATAAAGACAGGATAAGTGCTTTTTACATCTAGTATTTTAACACAGTTTATAGGAGTTATTTATTGACTTCATGAGGAAATGGTACTCAAGGCCCTTTATGACGTAACCTTTTGTTTCATTCTGTGTTCTGTTTGTTTGTTTGTTTTCTTGTTTTGTGACTAATAACGAAATTCTGTGGCTATAGCGTCAAATCATGATATTTTAGTAAAATTGCATTAGCTTAAAAAAAATCACTAACAACTTTTTAGAGAGCAGAACACTGGGTGATGAGAGCTGGACGGTGGCCAAAATAGTCGAGAAAAACAAAATATTTATAAACACACTCTCTTTCAAAATAAAAGATCGTTTAGGTTAAAACAGAGGTTATCAAAACTCTGTGCATCTAGAACAGAGGAGCCCTCCACCCAGACCAGACGATGCTCCTCCGCCAGCTTCCACAGGACCCGCCCCAACCTCAAGAGGTGCTCACGGGTTTCAGTTTGGGGACTTTCAGTGAAGCTTGTCTACACAGGGCCTTTCCATAGAACGAATTTTTGATTTATTGCAGGACTGTCTATTTCATTCCTTGAAACTTACTTTCTTCTGCATTTGTGATGTCACGGAAATGATACCGCTTCTGGCATTCTCCTCTAGCCTGGTCACCACCCTATGTGTCTACAGCAAGAGTCTAGGGTCTAGATTTCTTCTCCTCACTGATCTTGATAGTTAAGTCATAGAGAACTTGACAAGAGGAAGCACTGTGGCTGTGAGTCAGAAAAATTCCCATGATGGTTTTAATGAAAAAGTTAGCCACCTTGGACCAATTATGGGATAGAACAGAACAAAACGAGCCATCCTGGGCAATTGTGGGCAGGCCTTGTAACTTTCCCCACTATTACAATGCTTCAATTTTCTGATCTCATGTTCCCAGCAAAGACCAGTCACCCACATGGACATATATATAATTATTGTAGGTATATGGTAAACGACTCCAGATGGTTGTTTTGTGGTTTTGTCTTTCTCATTTTCCTTTTAGAATAGCTAGAAACTGACATTAAAAAAAAAAAAAAATCTGTCAGGCCAGGCATGGTCACACACACCTTTAATCCCAGCACTTGGGAAGCGGAGGCAGGTGGATCTCTGTGAATTCTGGGGCAGCCTGATCTACATAGCCAGCTCCAAGTCAGCCAGGACGACATACATAGACCCTTGTCTAAAAGCAAACAAGCAAGTGACAAAGGAACCCTGCCTTACACAAAGGGGAATGTAAAATTTCAAACAGATATCACTTTATTAAAAAAAAAAAACTCAATTCAGCGGTAAAAAGCACAGAGCTATCGTTAGTATGAACCCAAAAATAGAGACAAGGTGGGCAAGATGCTCCCGCATCTGTGATGAGACTTCGCTTTATTTTGACTTAAATTACAATACGTAGTGTTGAAATGTGGAAGATAGTCATTCTAGTCATTCTAGCACTTAGCTGGTGGAAGTATAAGCTACCGTGCTTCTCAGGATCCATACCCGGCCCCCACACCTAAAACCATACTTTAAGGAAATAGCTGTAAGTGCTCATATTAGAATCGATAATTGCCTATCCTGCCATGACTGCCCTGCTGTAGGGCAAACCCGACCTTACCACTCAATAAACAAACACAGCATCGGGGACAGAGGCAACACACCATCCAGTTAACTCAGCCACAGGCAGTGACACCCGGCTTAGGCTGCTGGCCTGAGTTACAGAGACAAACTCCACAGATTCCCCGCTAACAGCAACTCCTATCTGAAAAGTGGATCATGTTCGTAGGATACACATCATAAGGGACCTCAAATCAGCGACAGCACAGTATAATTATTTCCAACTTTCCAACTTTAAAATGCACGTGGGCACGAAATAAACACAGTAAGTACGACCCGTGGTTGCTCGTCAGAGAGGATTCTGAATTCCTGGTGGTGAGACACACCTGTTCCCTTTCCAAGCCCTCATAAGGGCAATGCCACCAGCAAAGAAGGGACAGGCGCTCGTTTATAGGCCGCAGTGGTTGGTTTGGTCTCGCCTGTGGATTTCTTTGCAGAGCTGGGCACAAACACAGGAGTGCTGGCTTACAACATTTGCTGCCATCACAACAGCACCCTGTACTTGCAAAACACACTTAGCGGAGAAGTGGGGACTGGGCTGTAGAATACGAGCTAAGTTGGTCTCCCAGAAACGCAGGCTGCTAGTAGGTAAAGTGCTTTAGAAACCAACCCATCCTCATGTTACCCACATTCTCAGTGGAGGGCATCATGGTTTTGTTTTATCAGTTTCAATTCTATTTAGCCCTATCTTGCAATGAGAAAGCTGAGAAAAGAGTAATCATTAGCCATTAATCACCTTTAAGAGAGCCCCCTGTAGGACTCCTGAATTACAGCCTTAGCATTAGTTCAATGACTCCACCTACATCGTCTATAGAGAGCTCCACAATATAGGAGCCCTCCAAGCACACAATCCTGTCAGTAGCAATGCTGACACCATACAAAAAGGCATCCCACTCAAACCTCCTATTATATACAGAGCACGCACCATTTCTAGACTCCTGACCAATGGTCTGTACCACGTGAGGGCCCTTTCCAGAGCTGCTCGTAGGGCACAAGGAAACACTGATGTTTGGCAAGTTATTAAGAATGATAACAAATTTACAGATGAAAAGGGGAGCATGTAAAAGGGAGTACAGGGCTTCCCTGTCCTCCCTGTACCTGAGGAACCCCCAAAAGCCCTGCTCTCTAGAAGCTATCCAGACCCTTCCCTTGGGTTCTTTACAAATGGGGTCCCATTGGCACAACTGCCTGGGCAAAAGAGTGTGACCGAGTCTAACAGACCTTGAGAAACCCAGGGTGGCCTGTCTGCTCAGATTCTTGACTCTCTGTGGGGCATTCCTTCCCTGGTAAGGGGCAGGACCCCTTCTGGAATGGCAGTCCTGTGACCTCTATTAGATAAGCTAGGTCAGAGGTTTCTTTATGCCCAGCTCCGAAACAGAAAGGTGAGGGAAAATTAGGATATATTTTTAGTTTTATGGCCTGCCTTGAGGAAAGTCTAGTTAATAGCCTGTTGGGAAGGAGGAGCAGGAGAAAGGAGAGCAGGTGAAGGTCAGAGATGTTGCCTTGCTTCTGAGGTCTAAAGTAATCTGAGAATATTCTAGTCACTTGGAAGTAACAAGGACAGGGGGAGGGGGGCGATGACATAGAAATCTCAGACAGAACCAAAACACACAAATGACAAAGTCACAGGAGCCCAAGTCCCTAGCAATTCAGTTTCCTCCAGGACAGAAAGCCAGCCAGGTTACAAGAATGGGGTGGGGGGAAGAACTAAGGGCCTCAATTTCTTGCTAAACTTCAATGGCAGGATAATTGGCTGAGAAACAAACACAAGAACCATGGGCCTAAAGCACTCCCTCTAGCTGACTGTGGTGGGCAGAGCAATGGGGAGGAAGGACATAGTTCTGATGGTGGCTGCCTTGGGCTCTGGAAGGCCAATGCTCATTTAAAATATCAACAGCTGCAGGCCAATCCAAAGGAAGAGTTGTCAGGACTGTGTTCACTGCAGACAGCTGCATGAACTCTCATCAGCCAAGAAAGACACCCTGAATCGTGCCAAGTTATGTTCTGGGCTCTCAATTCAGGTCAGAGTCGTACACAAGTAACTGGATGATTGAGCAGAGAAAGCTGAACAGAGTGTGCCTGGGGCTGTTCAGACACGGCTCAGCTATCATCCTAAGGCTTCTGTGCAAGGAGTAGAACAGCCTAGAGTGACTCACAGATGTGCATAAATGCGATCAGACAGATCGGTGCTAGAATTCATGCAGCTATCTGAGCCCACGTCCCCCGACAGATCTGATCTTGTCAGCTTTCCACGGGACACAAACCTTTCCTCAGGCCCGTAGTTTTGGTGAAAAGAGCTAACTCATTCCCTCGGCCACAAAACTGTATGTGCATGTTTAATGGTGCCGCTCTGGAATATACGTCCTGCGTTCTGTTCTTTCTTCTTCCTAACCCATTTCCCTCCAGTGGGCTGCCCAGAATCTGGCTAAACACCACGCTTCTCTGTATAAGCAAACATGGAAGAAGCTCCAGGTTAGCCAAGATAAAGCTAGTGCCTTCAGACCTGGAGAGGAGTCTCGGCAGGTAAGAATACTGGCTGCTCTTTCAGAGGACCCCGTCAGCTCCCTGCACTCTCATGGTGGCTCCAGGTCCAAGGCACCCAAACCTTCTTCAGGCCTCCATGAGCACTATGCATGCACAAGGAAAACACTCATATACATAAAAACGTTAGTGGTTCCTTCTACATAATTCCATAATGCTGTCATCTAAGGGCTTCAATGTCACAAGCATATTATAAGATAAGCCACGTCCTCCGGCTTTGACATTTCAGATTCCCTGCAATGATTCTACAACTCCAAACCGTTTCCCTTAAAAGTCTAGTATAACAGGTGAAGTCTCTCACTTTTCAGTTCCTCAAACTAGTTCTTGAAGCTCCACTCAGGGTCACAGGCACAGGTAAATGTCGTGACAGTGTAGACTTCTTGTTAAGCCAATTTGGTACTTATCAAAGAAACTGAAATTCTACCACTGTCAACCCTTGAGAAAGCTCTTAATAAAACCGACAGCCTATTTCCTATCCCAGAAGGCAGTGTGCTCCAACCATCATGAAACACCAATTGTTCTCAGGAGGCTCTGAAGAGAACTGACACATGACCACAGACCTCCTAAACACTTTATATGTCATAGTCCACTCCTCTGGTTCAGCAGATGAGGATCTGGCCAATGCAGAAGTGAACCCAAAGCCATTCTAAAATGTTTGTGCTACATTTGCACTCTCAATCTTGAATTACACGTACTATGGAGGCTCTAAGACACCCGACCTCAGACCCTGGGATGTAACACGGACAAAGGATAACCATGCTTCTCTGGGTAGTTCTCAACAGCAGGAGCCAACTCAAAGCTAAGCTCTCAGTTCCCCATCTTCCCTCCTGCTGAGGAAAGGATTGCCAGGAGATACTGTCAGTGGGGAACGGTGTCCTTGGGTCAGAAAGCAACTCCACAGTTGCCTAAAGGGTCCTCCTACTGGGCCTGTAAAGATGGCTCCAAGGCTAAGAGCACCGGCTGCTCTTGTACAAGTCACGGGTTCAATTCTCAGCACCAAGATGAAGATAACCTTCTGTAACTACAGTCCCGGGGGTTCCAATGCCCTCTTCTGGCCTTGTCAGGCAACAGGAACCCATGTGGTATACAGACATATATGCAGGCAAACATTCATACACACTACTAAACCAACAGTTCTCCCTCATCTAGTCACTGACGTCCCAGGAGTGCCAGCCACATCCACCCTGTGCATGGATGCCTAGACCAAGATGTCCAAAAGGAGAGAGTATGATTTCCCCTGGCTAACATACATTTCTATCAATAAACCCAGCTGTTTACGCCAGGCATAGTAGTGCGAGCTTTTAATGCCAGCACTCCAGAAGTAGTGGCGGACGGATCTTTGTCACGGTGAGTTCCAGCCACCACACAGTCAGAGCTACATAGTGGGACCTTGTTGACAGAAGATAGATAGATAGATAGATAGACAGATAGATAGATAGATAGATAGATAGATAGATAGATAGATAGAGATAGATAGACAGATAGATAACATCTAGCTTTTCAAAACAAGTCTCAGGTTTATAGTTCACAGCCTTGTTAAACCACAACGATTAACTACATAGGCTTTTTAACAGTATTGACGCAGAAATTTTAAGCCCAGTTGTTCTGACTCAGGTACCACAGATGTTGGAAACGCAATGGCCATGAAAACTCAACCCAATACAGTGGCCCTTGAGTTTACTGCCACACTCCAGCGAAGGTGAAGTATGTAGAAACTCGTGGGCACAGGCAAAGCAGACACAAGCTTTACTAAGTAGAATTAAGGGAAAGTGTGAAATTCAGGACAAGTGAGAAATTACGGAGGAGTGAGAGCTTTCTGAGAGTGGGAGGGGTTTCCAAGAGAGGGAAAGCTTTTGGATGTCCTTGTCTGGGGGATTTTATAGGCCGTGGCAGAAAGTGGACAAAGGCAGAGGAAACTGATAGCAGTCTGGTTAGTTCTCTGGGCTAGCACCGTCCCAAACAATGGAAGGCCCAGACTGTGCATGTCCCATTAGTCCAAGGGCGATGACCATGTACTGTGCATGTGCTACCCACCCAGCTAGGGGTACCTGAAGCCCCTCTCCATCCATCCCTGACCTGCACATCATTAGCAACTGACCTTGACCGTCTGCTACTTTTGAAGTCTGGCTGGTACTGACATAATTGACCTTGTAGGTCATCCAACTGGCAGTCTAGCAGATTAAGCTCCCTTTTTCTCACATTTTTAAGACCAGCTTACCATGGCAGAGAGCTGACTCTGTCACAGTCAGTAACAAGAACTGTAGTCTCTCAGGGTTACCTCCTTGTCTACAGGTGAACACCTAGGTGAGAGCCTCTTAAGGTTTGGTCTATGGTAATTAGTTACATAGTTGCAAGGATATACCAAAGGATGATATAGTTACATATACATGTAACTAATTATATATATGTATATATAATATATTAGTTACATATATAACTATACAATTAGTTACATAGTTACAAGGATGTACAGAAAGCATGATAGTGCCTTACACATCCTCACAGGCTTGGGTGGGGAACAAGCAAGAGAATAGCCCATCCTTACCTGTCATATGTGTAACACAGTCACACTGCACATACAGCCCATCCTTACTGTCACTGCACACACAGCCATCTTTACCCGTGACATAGCTAACACAGTCACACTGTGCACACACTCCCTAATGACCACCACTTTTTCTGGAAGGGAAAGAGGCCATTTGCTCATATTTCTCTGACTAAATCAGGGAAAGAAAACTCCAGTAAATTGGATTTCACATTAATGTGTCCAAAGGACAATGTGCTGGTTTAATTGCTCAGCTAATGTGTTAAATATGTCTGGGATAGTGCATGTTGTTAATATAAATGATTTTGGTGAAAACTCACTAAAGCAGTGGAAAACTGAGGGCCTTTCAAACACATGCAAGTTAGGGGCCATTTCCTTTCAGAATCATTTATCTCAACCTCTTTATTTATAAAATCAAATTTTCAAGCAAAACTCTTCTATGCATGAATCATTCCTCTCTCCCACACATCCTAAACTCAAATGGCCGTTCTCACCTCTCTTCAACAACTTTCTGATCCCAGCTTCAAGCATTCAAGCTTTTGCTTGCAATGCTCCTTTACAGCCAAAGACAGACTCGGAGAAAGCAGAATAAGGTAGATAACCCATGGTTGACATCTTGGGAAACCGAGGCAGAAGGATAGTGAGTTCAAAGCCAGGTAAGACTACAGAGAAGAAGCAAAAGAGGAGGACGAGGAGGGGAGAGGCAAATAACAAGTAATATTGAGGCATTTTAATGAGGGTTTTGTGTAACCTTTCCATTCTTCAAAAGTTGTGGCTAAGATATAAAATAGCTTGCCAAGGGTCATTTGATTAAACATCAAGACTTAAATCCAATTTTATATATATACATATATTATATATATTAAAGAAAGAAAAACCCAAATCCTTGCTACTTTCATTTCTTATAACTATATTTCCATTTTAAATCCCATGCCTAAACAATACTAGTTTTACCCTTCCTTGTTAGAGTGAACAACGACTTTCTTCTATCTCATAAATGTGATATTGATTAAGGCAACAAGGACACCCACAGTGATCTTTGTTCCTGCATCTAGGAACATGAGCATCTTCACCCCGTCTCATTGGAATGGACAGTTTTCATGCCCAAGGCTATAAAGGTTTTATACAATTGTTAAGTTCACTCATTTTTCCCCTACAGGGAAAAAAAAAATCTGTTTGTGTTCCTTTCATATTAAAACCAGACAGGAAGTCAGATGACGGAATTCAGTGGAATGAAAAGGCTCTTGCATTCCTCTGGCCAGATGCTGGCAACAGAACACGGCCGCCGGGAGCACAATGGCCACAAAGGGGTCACTGGGCAGTAAAGCTTCTGGCTGCTCTCCTCACCCAGGTTGACTTCGCTTGGATGGGCGGAAAGCAGGGTAATAATATCCCAAATTTTCCACTGTGTTGTTTGCAACTGACAGGGGAAAAATATAGGCGTCAGCAGCACAGAGCTGTATTTTGATTTTTGTTGCTTTTATTTACAATATGTACAAGTGAATGAAAATTAGGAAAAAATAAACATTAATTCTAATATCATCAGCTGAACAATATCCCCTCTCTAATGGTTTGCATTTCAACCTATATATGGCTGTAAGTTTGAAAGTGGTTCAAACGAACCTCTCGATGCTAATAAATAAAGTAAGATTACGTAGGATTAAGACGTGGTGAAGGAGAAGTCATTTAAAGGTGTTTCTACCTTGCTGCATAATCAGAAACACAAAGGGAATTACATCATTAAAAGAGACAAGTACTTTATGAAAAAGTCAGTATTTTTAAACAATTTTATCTACGTTTTAGAGAATTCCATGGTAAATATATATACAAGTCATACCCACCCAACTCCAACTCCTCCAGAAGCACCCCGAAACTTCCTTCTTCCAACTTCATGTCCCTTCTGTTTTTACCGACTCGCTGAATCCAACTAATTCCACCTGTGTGCGTGCACACGGTCATAGAGTCATCCACTGAAGATGGGCGGCGAACAGGACCTATGCTCCTGAAGAAAATCTCTCTCCCAGCAGCCACCAGCTGCCAATAGCTTCTCACTAGGAGAGAGCACTGTAAGCCCCTCCCATTCCTGCTGGGAGGCTGGCTGGCTTGATCTTGTGCAGGTGCCTTGCAGGTACCCACAGCCGCTGTGAATTCACAACTGGAATGGCTCCGTCATATCCAGAAGGCATTAATCATGGCAGATAATAATGACGATGCGTGTCTCTACCTATATAATGATGATATATGTCTCTACATATATATGGATGGATGGATGCTTGCTTCCTCCCCAACGGCTGTGTGCAGAAAGGAAACAGGAAAGCGGAGCACGCCATGTAACGAGCCAGTGGGAGCAAGGCAACAGCAATACTCTATACTTGGACGATACCCAAAACTGTGCCCACCCATCTGCCAAGCACTTCTTGAGTCAGGCGGACTCCTGAGCAGCAGAGACGGAACTGAGAATGAAGCAAAGAGAGACCTGCCTGTGCAAATGGAAATGCTCCTTTTAGCAATAAAAAGAAAAACACACACGGCATGCACTCACTGATAAGTGGATACTAGCCCAAAAGTTCGCATTACCCAAGATGCAATCCATGGACCACATGAAGCTCAAGAAGAAGGATGACCAAACTGTGGGTCCTTCACTCCTTCTTAAAAGGGGGAACAAAAATATCCACAGGAGGGGATATGGAAGCAAAGTTTAGAGCAGAGACTGAAGCAACAGCCATTCAGAGCCTGTCCCACATATGGCCTATACATACACAGCCACCAAAACTAGATAAGATGGATGAAGTAAAGAAGTGCAGGCTGACAGGAACCGGATGTAGATCTCTCCTGAGAGACACAACCAAAGCATGTCAAATACATAGGCAAATGCCAGCAGCAAACCACTGAAGTGAGAACAGGACACCCGTTGGAGGAATTAGAGAAATTGAAAGAGCTAAAGGGGCTTGCAACCCCATAAGAACAACAATGTCAACCAACCAGAGCTTCCAGGGACTAAACCACTACCCAAAGACTATACATGGACTGACCCATGGCTCCAATTGCATATGTAGCAGAGGATGGCTTTCCTGGGCACCAATGGAAGGGGAAGCCCTTGGTCCTGCCAAGGTTGGACCCCCCCCACCCCAGTGTAAGGGATTGTTGGGGGGGTGGATGGGGAGGGGAACACTCATACAGAAGAAGGGGAGGGGATAGGGGATAGGGGGCTTACAGACAGGAAACTTGGAAAGGGAATAACATTTGAAATGTAAATAAAGAAATATCCAATAAAAAATAAAAAAAAGAATGTACTTCCCACTGGGCACCTTCCATTAGCACAGCTGAAGCCAAGGCCGTTTCCTTTGTTCCCCAAACAATTCCATCTCTGTGGCCCAGGAAGTGTTACTTAGTGGTTTGTTAACTTGACACAAGCTAAGGTCATCTGGGAAAGGGAAACCTCAATTGAGAAATGCCTCCATAGAGCTGGCCTGTAAGAAGGCCTGTGAAAGATTTTTTGAGGAATGTTTGATGTGGGAAGGCCTAGCCCACTGTCAGGGTAACCTCAGGACAGGTGGTAGAGAGAGCAAGCTGAGCAAACCACAGGGAGCAAGCCTGTAAGCTCCAGCCATTCCTCCCTCGGCTCCAGGGGCCTGCCTTGAGCTCCAGACAGACTTCTCTCATTGATGGACCATGATCTGCAAATGGAAGCTAAATAAACCCTTTCTTCCCCAAACTGCTTGTGGTCACGGTATTTATTATAGTAATAAAACGCAAACCTAAAGGGCGTCTCACTTGGCATAATTCATTTTTCCTGGCCATTAAGGTTTTTGAGAAAGGATGTTCTATGTAACCCACACGCTAGCAATGAATTCTCTATGTAACCCAGACTGGCCTCAAATTCTACATATTCCTACCTCTCTCTCTACCTCCAAAATTCTAGGATTACTAGTACAGGTCATCGCACACAGCCTGACCACGAATGTTCAGGTCACGTGAAATCTAACCTCGCCTTCATTTCCACCACGACCAACTCTTTCAGAATAGCACCCACCAGAGATCTCGTCACTGAACATGCAGAATGTCTTTCTTTTCATCCCCTCCAACATTTGCTTAAGGGAGCTCATCATCCCTTGTCTAGATGTGACAAGAGCCCTCAGAAGGCTGGAGGTTTTCCTTCCGAAGCTGTTAAAGATGTGAACACATTGTAGTGACCCTGACCAAGAGAGTATCAATGAAACAAAAAGGCTTTCCTTTTCAAAGAGTCAGAACTTCTCACAAGTTTACAGAATCACCTATTCAACACACCTAGACACATCAGTATTTAGGGACATACTTTAAAGCCTCTTAACATTTTATTACCTGCCAGTTGTACCAAAAGCTTTCAGATCAAATTGCCTTGATTAGTCCCAGGATTCTGCTATCTTGTAGCAATGGAATCTCTAATGGCACCAGTTAAACATCTACTCAATTAAATTTTAAAAAAAATAAATTCCCTATATATTTATTAGTCGGGGTTCGGGGTTTTCTGGATGAACAGAAAACACACACACACACACACACACACACACACACACACACATATAGCTTACAGGCTGTGATCTGAGCTGTCTACCAATAAAAGGTCCAAGAATCCAAGGACTCCATCCATGAGGCTGGATGTCTCAGTTGGTCTTCAGTATAAGCCAGAACCTTGAAGAAACGGGTTCTGATGCCAGTGAAGGGATGGGTTTATCACTGAGGACAAGCAGGCAAAGAGAGAAAAAACTCCTTTTTTCATGTCTTTTTTATGGGCTGCTAACAAAAGGCTACCTAGGCTTAAGGTGGACCTTCCCACCTCAAATTAAAAGTGGATCTTCAAATAATTTAATTAAGGAAAAAATCCCAGCTGGATGTGGTGATGGATACCTTCAGTCCTAGCTCTCCAGAGGCAGAGGCAAATGGATCTCAGTGAGTTCGAGGCCAGCCTGGTCTTCAGAGTGAGTTCCAGAACAGCCAAGCCAACACAGGGGAGCCCTTTATTAAAAAATCAAAAGAAAAGAAAAAAGAAAGAGAGAGAGAGAGAGAGGGAGGGGGGAGGGAGGGAGGGAGGGAAATTCCACACAGGCATACCCAGTCAGGTGGGTTTTAACTGCAGATGGAGTTCATAACCAAAAATACCTATCAGACCCTACAGCAGCAAACCTGTGAAAGACACCCTGAAAATTATTGTTTTATGACAACTTGAAGATGGAATGAACTTAGAAGAAAATCTTGTGACATACTAAGTCACCTGTCACTAGTAGCAGCAGCAAGAGAGGACAATCCAAAAGCAAACTTGCTGTTATGTCATTTACAAAATACACAAAAGAAGGAGGAGGAGGAGGAGGAGGAGGAGGAGGAGGAGGAGGAGGAGGAGGAGGAGGGAAGGAGGAGGAGGAAGGAGAAGGAGGAGGAGGAGGAGGAGGAAGGAGGAAGAGAAGGAGGAGGAGGAGGAGGAGGAGGAGGAGGAAGGAGGAGGAGAAGGAGAAAGAGAAGGAGAAGGGAGAAGGAGAAGGAGAAGGAGAAGGAGAAGGAGAAGGAGAAGGAGAAGGAGAAGGAGAAGGAGAGAGAAGGAGAAGGAGAAGGAGAAGGAGAAGAAGAAGAAGAAGAAGAAGAAGAAGAAGTAGTAGTAGTAGTAGTAGTAGTAGTAGTAGTAGTAGTAGTAGTAGTAGTAATGGTACTCATCTTCAGATAGTCAAAGGTAGTTTCTTTGTGGACACAAGGTATAAAGACCCAGGCAATTGTATCGTATCATTTTCAAACTCCAATCAGAATAGCTCTGCTAGACTACAGGCAACTGCCCTGAATCTAACTCTGGAACTACTCAAAATAACTGAGACCATTTTGTTTTCAGCTACTTTGTTTACTGCCCTGAACAACACATTCAGAAAGAGGTCCCAATGGCATCAGGTCAGTAGTGAATTCCCAATGGTGCATCTACTCATGCTTTCACTCACCCATCATGGTGCTGACTGGAGTCACACGGGCATCTATCTATAAGGGACTCAGAAGATCCTCTCTCTATCCTAAACAAGAGATGGATTACAGAGTCAAAACAAGTGCTAGCACAATGTACCAGGGAGGAAGAAAAATCAGAGGGAAAGAGGAAAAGAGCTTTGACAAAGCATCCTCTTCTTCTCACCACAAAGGATCCTATAGCCCATCAGTTATCGGGCAGCTATTAAGCACCTACTGCATACCAGAGACTTAGCTAAGCCCCTCAGATATAGAGGGTTCAAACTAACTCTACTGGGTGAAACAAGTACAATCTCTTTCAGATTCATTTTTGTACTGGGTAAGTAAATTTGAATTATATTAAACAAAGACTAAATCATCTCATTACGTTTTCTGTATACATAACTGTCCTGGTTAGTTTTCTTTTCTGGGAGGAGGAAAACTCAACTTGAGAGGTGGCACAAGAGCTAACTGAGAGGTCATCTGGTGACTCACAACCATCTGTAAAGAGGAGTGTCTGAAAACTCATATATAATAAATAAATAAAATCTTAAAAAAAAAAAAAGAAAAGAAAAAAAAAAATGTCACCTGATCACCTCAGCTACCAACCAGGCCTGGATCCAGGGCTTTGAGATGGTCCACACTAAAATCTACCTCATCTGTGAACCAACAGAGCATGTGAAAGGGACTGGGCCTGTAGATCCAAGGCTGCAGGATCTCCATGATGAAGGGCAGCAATAAGATATCAAAATTGAGGATCTAATATTGATGGTGGAGCAGAAGCCAGAGGCCTTGAACCAGACCAATGACTCACTGCAATGAACATTTGCAAGTAAAGATGTGTGGGCCAAGGGGACACACTGGGACACACTGGGACACACTGGGACACACTACAGCTCCCACAATGAGATGCTTGCTATGCTTTATTTCGTGTTTATTTTTGTTTTGTTTTTATTTGGGAGGGGGCGTTAGACACAAAGAGGCTGGGAGCTGAGTGGGTTGAGGTGCATGATGTGAAATTCACAAAGATTAACCAAAAGTTGAAGGAAAAAGGTCCCGAGTTGGCCTGTGGGCAAGCCTGTGTAGCATTTTCGTGGGAAGCCCAGTCTAATGTGGGTGGCCACTTCCACTCAGGTGGTCCTGCGTTGTATAAGAAAGCAGGCTAAGCGAGCCCTAAGGAGCAAGCCAAGAAGCAGCACCCTCCAAGGCTTGTGCTTCAGTTCCTGCCTCTGGGTTCCTGCCTTTGGGTTCCTGCCTCTGGGTTCCTGCCCTGACTACCTTCATGAAAGATGTGACATGGAAGTGGGAAACTCCTCCCCAAGTTGCTTTGGTTATTGAGTTTTATCACAGGATTAGAAAACCTAAAAAAAGAAATAATATTGGCCTATTAGCTTTGCTTTAAACCTACAATGTAATTTTGTCCCCAAACTATGATTACAAATAAAATATTTCCTGTCTTTCAACCATTTTAACATAATTCTTAAGACAGCGAAAGACAAATTAGTCTTCCTATCAAGGGGAGAGTATTGGTCCTGAAGACCAAAGCTTGTAACAAGAAAACAGCTGATGCAGTCTGAATGTGAAATGTCACACAGAGGCCGACGTTTGAGGCCTGGTGAAACATGAATGTGAGTGAGGACACTACCCAGAAAAGCCGCTCCAGAAAAGATTCACACTGCAATCTACCAAGAGAGAAATACAGCCTAATAATACGGCACTAAAAACAAAGTACAGCAAGCCATACTGACCTTAAGCTGTGGTTTGAACGTCCCCTCCCAAATTTGTACTGAAGCTTCACTGCCACTATGGTTGGGAGGCAGGGCTCTAGGAAATGATTAGGTCATGAGGTGCCATCCCCCTGACAGGGTTTCCATAGAACGGAAGCATAGTATACTGTACCCCTTAGTGTACTGTATAGCAGACATCGATTTGTAATAAAAGTAAGATCTTTCAGCGTATCTTATCTGATCTCACTATTTCCAAGTGACCCCTCCCACCATGTTCCAGTTCCCCATGAAGACCTCGACCTAGGGTCTCACAGCTTCCAGACTGAGAGTGATTGATCTTTCTATAAAGTGATTATCTTTCTATAAAGAAACAACTTAGACAACTTAGATTTTATTTGATCTCCAAAAACATATGCAAAGATATAATAAAATAGATTGTATAGTAAATGCATACGGGATACTATGGGTTAACGTAATACAACTCATGAATTTTGGACAAATCAAGAAAACAGAATCCAGATCTATGAATTTGAGGAAAGACAACCATCAATAACAAAATAAACTATATCAGGTTTATCACGTACCTGACGAGAAGTGCTGAAGACAGAATGTTATTGTCTAAAATTTCCAATCCAAGTTAAATATGAAGAAACTACCAGATAAAGATTAACCAAAAGATATCTTGCAAAAGAGCTAGGATGGCTTTCAAAAAGTATCAAGGAATATTACAAAAAAGTGCCCCAAATCATTCCAAATTAAATTTACATTCACTTCAAATGCCAGCCATCTGGAAAGTGATCGAGCGAACTGACTTAAGCATTCGGGACCCAGAACAGATCAAGCCAAATCCTGCTCCAAATTTGATTTCTAGCACATCATTCTGTGCCACATCCCTGTCCCTCTCTAAAATGAAGACACTAGCAGTCCCTGCTGTGATTTGGATCCTTTAAGTTTGTGCTTGTTTTCTAGATCACAGTGCGAATGTTCATTATCCCACATGATATGCTACCTCCTCAAAAGCCAAAAGCCACGGAGCCAACCAGACAGACTGGGATCTCCAAATCGGGAGCCAAAGCAACCCTTGACTTTTCATAAATTAATCATCTCCAGTGTTTGTCAGTAATGGGAGGCCAGCACAGTTCCCAACTTAGAGGATCTCAGTTTAATGATTTTTAGACTTTACAGTGCTACAAGTCCAGGAGAAACCATACTTCGAATGTTGGTCCTGGCCTAATAGTGGGTTGTAAAGCCCTCTCTGGAGTTGCCGAGCAACCACGAGGGAATTAACTGACCCTCTGTAGCATGTTGTGTTGCTAAGCAGTAACAGTTGGTGAGGTCAATTATTCAGGGCAGGTTTGACTTATGAGTTTTTCAATATGTAAGGACATCAAGGGTTAAAGAGCATCAATAGGGCCTTCTTTGGGAAAACAGAACAAAACCTATAATACAAGCAACTGCTCAACCGACACTCGAGAGGCCAAGGCAGGCAGATCTCTTGAGCTGGAGGTGGTTCTATCTCCACAGCCATTTCCAAGC
The DNA here is from genome assembly GCF_011064425.1 of Rattus rattus. Lineage (NCBI taxonomy): Eukaryota > Metazoa > Chordata > Mammalia > Rodentia > Muridae > Rattus > Rattus rattus. The sequence goes on from NC_046156.1 coordinate 182,884,638, forward strand.
CATCGCAGCGACAGTGGTTGGCAATAGGAACTGAAGGGGAACAGTAGCGGGAAGGAGGGGGAACAGAAGAAGGAGGGAGGCAGCCTTTGCAGTTGCGATAATGAAGTGGTAGAGTCACAAAAACAGAGCAGCAGGGCTGTTTCCCTCAAGAAGATGACAGTGAGGCCTAGGTTAGAAAAAGCTTGCTAGACAGTCGCAACGCTATGACATAAGGAATCTCCAGGTCGAAAACTCTGTAGTGCAGATACGGCATGTAGGTACTTTCTTTGGCACAAAATGGCACCGTTAGCACTGGGGGGATGACAGAGAGGAGAGGAACTGGAATCACAGAGCCCAAACTTGAGAAGTGACTACATAGAGGTGAAGCCTAGGTCCACCTCTGGGTGTGCACCGAGCGGGACTCTGTAGAGAGAGGAGCTGTACAATGAGCCAGGCCGTGCAGTGAGCGGGGCTGGCAGCCCCACACTGACAGAGGGCGTGAGCAAGAGTAAGGGTAGGGAAATGGTGTCTTTTCTGGAAGTGCACTGACTAGTCTTAGCGTCAAGTTGACACACAAAACTGGAGCTATCTGAAAGGAGGAACCTGAATTTAGGAAATGCCTCCATGAGATCCACGGGTAAGGCATTTTCATAATCAGTGGTCAGCGGGGAGGGCCCAGTCCATTGTAGGTGGGGCCATCACTGGGCTGGTGGCCCTGGGTTCTGTAAGAAGGCAGGCTGAGCAAGCCAGGGGAAGCAAGCCAGCAAACAGCACCCCTCTATGGCCTTTGCATCAGCTCCTGCACCCAGGATTCTGCCCCGTGTGAGTTCCTGTCCTGACTTCCTTGTAAGCTGAATAAACCTTTTCCTTGCCAGCTTGTTTTTGTGGTCATGGTGTCTTCCTAGAAGCAATAAAAGCAAAAAGGGACCCTTGGGAAGGACCAGGGAGGGTTGTAAAAAGAAGTCTTGAAAGTAACAAGAAGAGATATATTCTGCATTCCCTAGGTGAAAACACACAAACCAATAAGGTTTTATCCCTTTCTTAGCTGAGAACCAATTTCAAAAGATAATGTTAGGCACTCTCATAAACCACATGCACTCCACAGTGTAACTATTTTACTATACTCCATACTGTGGCTATCTACTATATAAGCAGGAATGAGGACAGCTCTTAACAGGTTTATTAAACTTGAAACTTTAATTCACATCTAAAGTCAGAGACATTAATCAGATTTTTCTTCTACTTAAGGACATTATTTTATTACAAGTAAAAAGAAATCAATATAAAGTGTCATTTTCTGGGCTTCAAACATACAATATACCCCTCAAACTATTTCTCAAACTACCCATGTTAATTAATCTTTCTGTGGCAAATACACACACACACAGACACACACAGACACACACACACACACAGAGAGAGAGAGAGAGAGAGAGAGAGAGAGAGAGAGAGAGAGAGAGAGAGAGTTTGAAATGTCTCCATGGTACCAATAGGTGGTGCGGTGAAGTTGGGGAGCTGTGAAACCTTTAGGAGGTGGGTCACTTTGGGCAGACCTGTGCTACAGCACTGTCCTGAGTGGGGTCCCACCTCTGCCTCACTGTATCTTGAAGCTTTCCATTCCTTTGACCTGACGACAGACACCTCAGCATCCCGCACAGCTCTGTGTTCATGCACAAGTCTCAAGCATCACCTTAGTAAACAGCTGGACTCAATACCACCCCCACCCGGCTGCAGTCCCTCAGCCATTCAGTATGCTCTGAATGCACTGCTGATGCCTCTGTCTGCAGAGCCCATGTGCAGGACTCAGAGTTCACATGACAAATTCTTAACCTTGGTGCGATGGTGATGACATTCCTATCCTAGCATCCGGCCTACACTGGCCAATCCTCCAGGACAGACTGCACTGAGCTACTCTAAACTTCCCCTCCCTTACCCCAGAAACTTATGAATTCAGCTATTGTGATTAATGTTTTGTCAACCTGACGCAAGCTAGGTTCGTCTTGGAAGAGAGAATATCAATTGAAAAAAAAACATATAAACAAACAAAAAAACTGCCTGAGTAAGACTGGCCTAGGAAGTCTGTGGTAATTTTTTTTTTTTTCGATTGTTGATTGATGTGGGAGGGCCCAGCCCACTGTGAACATTGCCATATTGGGCAGATGGTCGAGTGTTGTATTAGAAAGCAAGCTGAGCAAGCCAGCAGAGAGCAAGCTAGTGAGAAGCATTCTTCCATGGCCTCTACTTCAGTTCCTGCCTCTAGGACCCTGCTCTGACTTCCCTTAACAATGGGTTGACTGGGATTTGTTAAGCCAAATAAACCCTCTCCCCCCAGAGTTGCTTGTCATGGTGGCATTTCATCACAGTGATAGAAAGCAAACTCTCATAGCCACCTCAAATGCAACAGATGGGATTAAGGATCTTCCGGGCAGTAATCCTCAGTTACACAGGTAGGCCTCATTTAGCCACAAGGTTGCCTGGGAGATGAGAATTAAGGATCTCAAAGTCACAGAAAAGTTTAGAGCAGGAACAAAAGTTGGAGAGGATAGCAACGCTGGAAAAGACCACGAGTCAGAGAATACAGATGACCACAAAAAGCTCAAGACAGCAAACAGGGAATGCATTCTCCCCTAGAACCTCCCCGAAGAACAGTGTTCTGCTAGCTCCTTGACTTTATCCCAGTAAAACTCACTTCAGCCCCTCTCTCCAAAGCTGCAAAAGAATATAGTTTATACTGCTTTAAGCCCAAAAGGCTGTGGTAATCTGTTACAGCATAAGCAGCTAATACTGTCCTCACGGGCCACATCAGTCCTACAGAATCAGACTGAGAAAAAAAATAATCACTTTGATAACTGCGCTTATAGTAGCACTATGAGCAAACATTATTAATGGTACCACTAGTAAAAATTCACCCTTATCATTTTATTTTAATAAAACAGGCGGCTCTCCCAATCTGCCTCCCAAAGATGTCACAGAAGTTGGATAATCTCCACCCACTACCAACTGACTCTTCCTCTCAATTTGAAACTCGGTGTCCTGATAGACTGTTAATCATCTGAAGTAGAAAGCTTTCTTTAGTGATAAAGCTTTCTTCAACGGTTCTGCAAAGGCAAACAAGAACTGAAGTAGTTTTTGAACCTCTTGTTACTGACCGAAAGCTCTAACTCATGCATATTTTCCTACTGTTATTCATTTCAAATCTCACTCATCGCTTGCTTGAGTTTTAGTCTGCACAGCGCCTCACAGGGATAAGCAAGCACTGGGCTCAGGGGCTTCCCCGTCTAGAACAGCACAGTTCCAAAGGAGCGCTTGGTCAACCAAGCCCTGCTCCATCACCTGCACAACTTTCAGAGAGGTCCACAACTCCACAGGAAGATCAGAAGCTAAAGGTGTCATTCCGGCCACCCTGCATCTAGCTAGCCTCAGCTAGAACACATAGCACTGTGCTTCTCGCTCCATGATGGCTGCTTCTCGGCTAAGTCTGGTGTCAACTGTAGGGTCCTTGAAGAGCCCTCGCCTCCAGACTCAAGGAGGACGTCCAAAGCAATGCCTCGTGCACCACTGTGACCGACTTCATCCACACCTCACCGCACAGAACCAAGTCATGTTATTAAGCCTGGCCACTCTGCATTGCCAAGATCTCATAAAAATCACAGAACCACAATTGTACTGTGAACTTTTGACCTGAAGTGACTTCCCCTCGGCCTTCCTGACCAGAACCATCTGAATGTTAGTAACTTAATACCCAAAATGGTCTAGAACCACACAACAGGGCGCCTTTTGTACCAAAAACTCAAAACCTCTTTGTGACATATCCTGATATTACAGAACTGCAGCAGCCTCCTGAGCCACGCCCACAGGAAGTGAGGACTTATCTCCTGGGGCAGATGCCTGGTTCACACACAGTTTCACTTGGATTTTGTTTGTTGTGTTATATGGTCCGCCCCCCTTTCCCCCAGCACTGTTCCTGTTTGTTCTGGTTTTAGGAGCCATTATAAATATACCCCTGGTAATTGTTTGCTGTAGCTAAAGGTTTTCCCATCTTTTATACCAGAGCGTCTAGACAATGGTCGATCTCTCCCAAGCCTTGGAGGAGCTAGGGAGAGCACACGGGCTGCTGCTAAGGGATTCAGCGCTTACGGCTGCAGAATGCACCACCCTTGAACAACACATTTACTCCTTTTATCTCTCCAATGCATGCTACGCTTTGGTCCTGATAACTTCAGATTAAAGATCTCTAATATAAAATACGTGGCATTTTGCTCTTGCCTTTTAAATGCCATCTGCCAATATGTTAAAAGCACTTAGGAAAAAACCTCAGCCACAGAACACTGTTTCTTATCTACAAACTAGCCCGTGTCTTTTGAATGTTCCTCCCCTCTGTTTTTATTTGGAATCTAGCACTTATCTCCAATAATTTTCAGTAATTCAAAAATTATTTTCAATATGAAAGTTCTGTGGGCATGTGTTTTGTCTACAACTACGGTGTTTCCCACACCACCACCACGTTAGTGTACTTTGCTCCAATGCCACCGCAGAAATCCTCTCACGGTACAGAGGGCAAGAAACTGCATCGGGATGCCCACAGGGTCAGGTGCTGGCGGGCACTGTGCCTTGGCTGCAGACGGCCACTTTAATGGCTGCTGTTCACACAGCAGGCTATGAGACAGGAAGCAAGCCTCCTGACTTCTCTTCTTCTGAAGGCCCCATCCTCACAACCTCACTTACACGTGAGCATCTCGCAACGCTCCCGTCTCCAATGCCACCACACTGATAGTTAAGGTTTTAGCATACAAATTCTTTAGGGATGATCTCAAACCACAGCACTTCCCTTCCAGGGGCTAATTTTATGAGCCTTGAATTAAATCCACGCACGGATTCTCTTCACTGAGTAAGCAGAGATGAACGCCTGCAGGGGTTCAGGCCCAGGCTAAATGCTAGGTATTTGCTGATGGACGCACAGGATGACCGTTAATTGGCAGTCCCGGCATCCCAGATCCTAGATGTTAATGACTGAGTACACCTCCATCCTCCGGGGGGCATTCCAAGACCTTCAGTAAGTTTCTAAAGCTTCAGATAATATCAAACCCTGTATGCAGTATATTTATCTAAATGCATACATTCTTATGTCAACGCTCAGTTAATAAATTAGACATAGCAAGCAATTAATAACAAGTAATGAAATAGAGTAACTCAATAGAATGACTTCCCTGGAATAAAGCTGCCCACATCACTAGCTTTGCGCCTCCCAGGCCACTGTTAAAAATTACTCGAGCATAAGCCATGTATTACTGTGACAGTTGATCTAATAAGGAGAGCCACTAAGCTAAATGACCTTAGTGAGCAAGGAGTGTATACAGCACACATACACCCGACCTAAAGGGGATTCATATACTTCAGGAGGGTGCGAGACAGCCCCAGATCCATCTTGTTGCTCAGAATAGCATGCAATTTAAACTTATTTCTGGAATTTTCCGTTTAGTGTCTTTGGGCTCACACTCTGCTGTGTTGACTCACCCGCGGCAGCCATGGAGATGTGTCACTCAAAGGTCCCTCCCACAGAAGCACAGTTGATTGTCAGCTCCCAGCTGCCGCAACCTGGGACTCACCACAACGTTGGTGCTGAGCTGTGTATCTGCCAAAGCCTAAAGGGAAGAGGTCTGGAGGTGGGATTTTTCCTACCAACGTGGAATTTCTGCAACACACAGCTTTGCTCAATGAGGTTCCACCTGCCCAGCATCAACCACCTCAGAACTGTGTGTAGAATCTGTCCTCTCCACTTTAATAGAAGTCTGGTGAACAGAGGTTCTCTCTGCTTCTGTTGGTCCCCATTATTGTCTGGATGTGAAATGTCCCAACAGGTTCAGGTCCTGAAGGCTTAAGTCTCCAGTAGGAGACATTATCTGCATGGTCAAGGAACTTTAGAAGGTGAAGCACCATAGAGGAAGTAGGTCAATGGGGCAGTTTTTTCTCTTTAAGATCTCTTCAGATATGTGGTCACCGTGATGGGTCACAGTGAAAAAACGAAATTAATAAACTCTCCCTTCACCCACCCCATACCTCCAAATCATTTTTGTATGCCAAATCTAAACTTGCCATTTGCTTCGAAGACAAAACCATACACCAAACAATTCCAAATAAACAATGCCATCTTTCCGGGGACAAATAACCCGCCTGGGATATGCTACTAAGCAAAAGGTAGGAATATCTTTAGTTCTCAGAACAGAAAACTAACACTAAAGGAAAAGAGCTCACTTGAACACAACAGAACATTCAACACTCTTAGACGTGCTGTGGGCCAGATGCCGTGCAAACGGCCGGGAAGAGGTGAAGACAAACACAAGACACGACACAAGACAGGCACCTGCTCTCAAGGAAGGCGGGGACAGTCTGAGTCCTTCTCTTTTCCTTGAATTCTACATTATTCATTTTACACAATCCCCTTAAGCTTTTCATACACACTGATACATTGTCTGTGAAACCTGGGTGAGAAAACAAAATGACTTATGACTTTGGGAAATCTTTACCTAAAACCATAAGTTGACATTTAAAAGGAAACACAGTATCTCCTGCCTACAGTCTCAGAACCCCCTCCTTGGAGCTTCAGAGGGAAAATGCCAAGACATTTTGTCACTGAAGCTCAAGATTTTTTTTTTTTTTTAAAGACTTGTTTAATGGTTACTCTCAGAGATGTCTCCATATTCCTGAAGAAATGGGAGTGAGGCAATATTCAATTCACCCAGCCTTGTAACAAAAAAACAAACCCCCAATGGTCTTCCTTCTTTCATTGTTTTCTTTTTGCTGCATTGTGAAATACAAAGTAAAAGAGACACGGTTTATAGAGTAGCATTCCGGTCACTAGAGTAGAACATTACTGTAACATTTAAAGCTAATTTCCTCCCCTCTACTCTAAGTGTCTTGACCTGACACTACTGATCACTGTAGTCTAGACGACTCTTCAGAGATTACCAATTATACTGTGAGATGTGTGGCAATCTCCTGGCTCAGAGTCACCGGATGCCAACAGCGTCCCATCATTTCCCCAGGTTGTGACAACCAAGAGGCCCCCTATGTGTTGCTATGGGTCCCTGAGGGGCAAAGCAGTGCTGGGAATTGCTACCTGAGAAACAACCCCAAGCTGGATTTTTGCTTCAAGTTCACAGAAATGAATCCGTGCGCTTTTCTATGACCTCTTTCTCTCAACACTGTTTGGGAAGATAGATCCATGGTGTGCTGTGCCTACACGTTATCTTTGTGGCTGGAGGAGAACCTACTGTTGTCCTGATTTTAAGGAGCACGGCTCCCACAGGTTCATATGCTCAAATAACTAATCCCTAGCTGGAGGAACTCTTTGAAAGGAATAGGAGGAGGTATGTCCTCTTTGAAGAAGGCGTGTCACTGTGGCCAGATTTCAAAAGCCCACACCATTCCCAGCCAGCTCTCTCTCCTTCATGCTCGTAGATCAAGACATGAGCCCTCATCTCCTGCCCCAGTGCCTGCCCGCCCCACCACGATGGCCATGGCTTCTCTCTGATGGAACTGTGAGCCCCAAATTAGACATTTCCTTTCATAAGTTGCCTTAGTCATGGTGTTTCATCAGAGCGATAGATAAGTAACTACTAATGCAAATTCCGTGGTTTACTTAGTGCAGTTTATTACTGGCAGATATTTATAAACTTTTGATACTTTGCATCTATGAATACTTCTGCTACAACCAACCACTTCCTACAGAGGACTTATAAATAGATCATTTCTTTAAGGTTTATACACCTAAGAGCATAATTACAGAAGATGTTCATGCTAGACTGTATTATGTTCCAAAATTGGGCAATGGGGGAAAGTTCCCAGTATGCCACGTGGTCTGCAACACTGAGTCCGCCACTTAGTAACTTTTTCATGACATTTGGCACTATGGGAACATACTCTGCTACCACAAAACACCACTGCTACAAACAGCAAATGAGATCTGGCCATATTCAGGCATGCTATGTATGACTAAAATGACAATAGGAGATTACAATTAAATGTCCTTACCAAAGAATTGGCTCTGTTTCCCTCCCCCGTTGTTTTCTTTAAAGAAAACATTCTGTATTTTGACATCTGCTGTGTGACCAAGCTCTTGAATTTCTTCCATCTATGTACTTTTCCCTAGGCTAGACGACATTAGGCAAGGATAATAAAATACAGTAAATACCATGTCCTCATGAAACTTTAACCAGACATGCCATTCTCAACTGCAAATGTATCACTTAAAGACTATGAACTATAGTGTTTTCATTACATTTTGTTTTAGGCATATTTCAAAAGCAACTTCAACGATAAAGTCTTTGACACAGTTTTTTTTTGTGTGTGTATGCGTGTATAGATATACAATGTGGGTGTGTACACATGTTCATGTGGATGTGAACTTGTACCTGTGGTTACACAAAGAGGCCAGAGGTTAGTGTCAGGTGTCTTCCACAATGACTCTCCATCTTTTTTGCATTGCCCTGATGTAGAAGTTGTGTTTTGTTTTTAAGATTTATTCATTTTTATTTGATGGACACTGCCTGCATGTATGCCCATGTGCCATGTGCGTGTAGTACCCATGAAGGCCAGAAGAGGGTGCTGGAACCCCCTCGAACTGGAATTACAGACTGAGCCACCATGTATGTGGGTGCTGAGAATTGAACTTGGGTCCACTGGAAAATTGGTTGGTGTTCCTGACCACCGAGCCATCTCTTGTCTCTCCATCTTGTTTTTTGAGACCAGCTTGAACCTGATGCTCAGTGACCAGCTTGACAGGACATCATAACCCTCTCTTCCCTCAGCACTGGGATTATAGATTCCCCCATGCCACAACTGGTTTTTAATGTGGGTTCTGGAGACCTGAATTCGTTGTCCTCATAACGACACTATACAGAATGAGCCATCACCCCCCTAGCCTCTTGGATGCCAATTTTAATTAGCACTTGTTTAGTTCAATCTTTATTACAACATAAATGCCCACAATCCCTGTAATGGACAGAAAGGAAACCAGTTCCAAGAGAGAAATGCTCATTCACACAATGCATTGAATAGGTTTGAGTTTGAGAGGCTGAGTCCTTGACTTCAGGACACTAAGGAAATTCTGGGCGTAGACTGCATAGTCCCAAATCAAGATTAAGTTCCTAAAACTCACAACTTGTCAACACCGAACATGAATCCTGGATGCTCTGCCTTTCTGTAGCCGGCTATTTTTAGCACACTGAATTAGCACATAGTCAAAACAACCCTAGCGTTATACAGTCTACCTAGCTATCACGGCTTACTGTTGTCAAGTAAACGCTTCTCCGTAGATTTATAATGCCGCAAACCTCAGCACGGCTGGTTTAGTCTGCTGTGCCAAAGAAGACAGCAGGTGGAGGACTCCCCAGATCCCCGTGGTGGTAAAAAGACGGCTTTGAAAAACAATCCATTTTGAATGCCAAAAAGACGACATACAAGGCTCTTCTACCGAAGGTTCCCACCTCCTCAGACAATATTCACAGGACACTTGAGTTCAGTGTGAGAGGAGGTTAGTCAGAAAGGGGCTGGGAAAGTATGCCCAGTCTTCTAAATAAGCAGAATGGAAAGTCAGACTGAGCCGATAACTGACTGGGTAAAGTTATTAACTCGACGAAACGCCCCAAGCATTCCAGCCAGCCCCTGGTCCTACAATGAGAATAAACAGCAGATCATGTAATGTGACCCATCGCTTAGAACTAGGGTCTCACTGCCCTAACTATAATAAGACCAGAGTTACCTGTAGTGCATGCATGGCTGAACTACCCTGGGATGATGCCACTGGTCGTCTCAAACCAGGAAGCTGAAAAGGCCAATGAACGAGCTTGGCCAGCATCCATTCTTTCCACCTATCTTTGGAAAGTATTCAGTGCTGCGCCTTTGTAACACAATAGTTATTTAGTAACTCTTTCTCTGAAAGACGGAAAAAGTTCTCTTTTCCGCGAGTGAGAAATATTAATTTTTTAATTAATATTTATTTTTATTTAATAGCTTCTGAGTGTACTCTGCAGTCAAGCGATTCGCTGTTAATGTTTGCCATAACAGCTCCAACAGAAGGCCACACCAGTTCTAACCTCGGTGGCCTTTCCAGGCTACAGCAGGGCCTGAGGAAAGGCAGATGGACCTTTACTCAGAGGTGCTGCCCACACACTTCCGCAGAGCTCCCGTGTGTCGAGGGTGCTCACGTGCCGGTCTGCACGCCCTGCGTCTTTGCCGCCGTCCCATCCATACAGAGATGCGGACGTGAGAAAACGCCTATTCAGTGCACCCAAGTAAAAGACTGATGGACAGCCTTCCCTGGAGGCAGGTGTCATGTGACTAATCCTGGAAATGAACCGTAAGTGAAAGAGGAATGGGAAAATTCCTCTCCAGCCTCTCCCTGCACCCTTCTTCTCTTCCGTCCCCCACTTCTGTTCCCCCTAACCTCGATTTACTCTCTGATGACAATCATGACCTGCAATGGGCACACACAAAATGGCAGGTACGTGAAGATGAGTCAGCCTGAAAATGACAACGACAGGAGCTGCTCTGCCTTACACACACACACACACACACACACACACACACACACACACACACACACACAACAGAAAAATAAATCGTTTATAATATAGTATGCGCCCCAGTGTGGCTGAACACTTAATCCCCCCGTAGTAGTATCTGGGAAGGTGATAGCATCATTTGGTGGGTGGAGCCTATCCGGAGGGTCACAGGGTCAGCCTTTGAGGGTTTACAGCATGGTTCTCCTTTCTGCCCCTTTCTGCTTCCTGTACGTGATAAAAACGTAATGAGCCAGAGGCCTACTCCTATGGCCACCTTTCCTTGACCACTGCCATGCCTTCCCCACCATGAGCGACTCCATGCCTTTAGGACCTTAAGCGTGTTTTATCATACCAACTGAGATGTTACTAGTGCACCCCCAAACCACAAGAAAAGACTGTAAACATTTACATCTGTCTGTAAACTCTCAAAGATCTTTGACTTTTAGAGAGAAATATTTTAACTTGGGTCGTGAGAACCTACTCTCTAGCCCTTCCCTTCTTACAACCCCCAAAAGGGCTGCTATTGCAGCTGCCAAAGTTACTACAAAACCCTCAACATACCTCAAGGAACATTCTCCTGAACAACACTTCCTCCTCCCTCTCTCTCTAACCGCTAATCCTTACAGATACTGCCAAACCCAGGAACATCCCACCTTGGCCTAAGTCGCTGTCCACCACTCAGACTCCAAATTGATGCTAACAATCACATCCTCAGGATGGGCTCTCCCCTCTAATTAGTGAGAGGTAGGATAAAGAAGCACCGGGAAGCCAAGCATCCTTTAATCGTGGCCTAGGAACTGTTAGTAAATTTAACATGATTATAGTTTGCATTCTTTCCCTGGCTTAGGAGTGTTTGCAAAACCCTATTTTTACTATAAATCTCTAGAAGAGAAGATATGGTTCAGAGTGAAGGATGCACACGAAATTATTTCCAATTGGAGACAAAACAGCCAGCTAAACCGTGACCCGGGGGCCTCAGGGTCACCATTCACAAATCTGCATCTGGACTGGTCAGAAGAACAACTAAGGAATATTGTTTCAAAACCAATCACTTCTTCTTTGCTATTTCATTCAAGGGACATGTGGGGGAGGTGGCAGGGGAGAGGGGACAACAGGTGGTCAAAAACCAACCACAGATGGGGTAAAATATGTTAAGACGAGTCTACTTAAAAAGTGTACAAAAGAGGGGGGAAAAAACAGGAAAAAAAGTCAGCTTTAAAATTGATGTCATTACTTAGTCTTACAATTGTTTTCCAAGAAATTTCAAAGGTAACCGTGAAAATAATGGAAGGGGAAAAAAAAAACTTCAACAAGATGGCAGAAAACAAAAGCCATCTGCCATGTAGTGTAAAAAAATCAACCTGATTTAAGGTCTAATTTCAGTTCTATGGGGGGCGGGGGAGGGACCAGTGTTTCTAAGAGAGCTCCTTTTTTAAACGTCTACCATAATGGCCAGATCCAGTTTTGATGTCCTACACAGTCCTTCGTCTTGATATGAAGCGAGATGGCCTTCCTTTAGTGTCTCCTCTATAATTTTGCTTGCTGTGATAGTACAAAGGTAACAGAGCCAAGCCCAGAGTCCTGGGAATAAGATAGGAAAACTGGTAAAACAAGGAAGGGGAGGAACAGGAAGCGCCTTGGAACGAGGCCCAGGCCTGGGACACCTGTTCCCAAATCCAGTGGACTGAAGAGGCGTTTTCTCACATCAGCATCTCTACAGACGGGACAGCGGCAAAGATGCAGGACGTGCGGACTGGCACGTGAGGACCCATGACACGCGGGAGCTCTGCGGAAGTGTGTGGGCAGCGCCTCTGAGTAAAGGTCCATCTGCCTTTCCTCAGGCCCTACTGAAGCCTGGAAAGGCCACCGAGTTTAGAACTGGCGTGGCCTTCGGTTGGAGCTGTTATTGCAAACATTAACAGTGGATCACTTGACTGCAGAGTACACTCAGAAGCTATTTCCTCACATGGAAAAAATAACTTTAAAAAAAAGGTTCGCTACAAAGTAAAATTGGGCCTTGATGGCAAACCGTGGAACCTTGCTCCGTGGTATGTATTCCACAGCTTCTTCCAATGGGATAAAGGATGCTGGTAACGTGCCTGAAGAAAACACAACCAACGCTACTCTAATTGGCTTCTGGATGTTTTCTAAGGTGGCTTTAGTTGTAAAAAGACTACCAGAGCGCTGAGATTTGGTCTGTGGCTGATAGACACTGATAGATACTGATAGCTTAGAGGGTTGATATCTGCCCAGCTCTAGTGCTCTAAAGGCTTATCATAAATATAAATGTTGTGTGTCTTTTACCTGGGAACTGGATGACCGAGGGCGGGGTAGAAACCCCCAATTGAGATTAAATGTTTTCACTAACACCAGAGCCCTACAAGTAAAAAAAATCTATACTTCCTAAGAAATCTACAGCTGGAACCAGGGACTTGAAATCACTGGTCTTTTTGTAAAATTAATCAAGACTTAAAAAGCGATCTAGCAGAAATAATCTCAGATATGAAACATCGTCTAGCAAAATGGCCCAACAAAGACATATATATTAGAATTTATGGACTTCACCACTTCAGCAAGACATCACTAAACATTCCACCCACTATACAATACATACATACATACATAAATTTTGGCTGAAATTCTTACCTCTGTGGAAGGCAAGAATAGCTCTGAAAATTTGGATCTTAGAGAACAGAGAAAAAGAAAGGAATATTTTAATTTAGCAAAGGAAAACAATTAGTACTAATTGCCTTGAAATATATACTCTTTCCCTGTCTATTAAGACTTGGGGCTAAAAATTCAACACAAGAATTAAAGGAGGGAGGAAGGAAGTATTTGTACAGGCCCCCATGTGGCATGCACTTGCAGACAGTACTAAGTATGAAACAATATGGAGAACAAACCCTGGAGACATTACTCTTCCAGCTCTGAACAAAGAAATAATTTACAACTCTTAGGACAGATGTAACACATCAATGTCTAACAGGAATGCACAGGGGACTTCAAGGACACAACAGGAACACTGAACCCATAGTTATAGGAATCAATAGACTTTCTAGCCCACTGCATGGACACTTAAAACATTGGGAGGTAAAAGGGAGTGCAAAGGTGGACCAGACAAAAGTGACAAGCTTTGCAGGCACAGGGGAGCTGATGGCCATGCCCTGGAACCCTCCTAACCTGCTGAATGGCCATGCTTCACTTTACTTTGGGTACTGATCACTGTTGGCTGTGAACAGACTACCTGAAGTCTACTCGGGTTAATACAGCAAGCATTCTCCTTAGCAGGCCACTGTTCACTGTTCCTCTGCCCACAAGCATCACACAACAGGTCACTGTCCTTGCTAAGTTGCTAATATCCTGAATGTGATCCAGAAGGAAAAACAAACATGTTCTTTCTCTCTAGATTGGAACATACGTGCCATAAACTAACATGTAGAAAGAACATGCCAAGTTCTCCTTTCTAAAGAATGGGACAGGTAGGGGTGTGTGTGTGTGTGTGTGTGTGTGTGTGTGTGTGTGTGTGTGTGTGTGTGTAGAGAGAGACATATGTGCATGCAGGTAAGCATGTATATTTGTGCCTATGCATGCAGATGCAGAGACCTGAAGCTGACATCAGGCAAAGCTGACATAGACTTTATTTATTAGAGCAGTGTCTCTCACTGAACCTAGAGCTGACCAGTTTCAACTAAGTTACTTGCTCTAGGGACCCCCTATCTCCACATGCTAAGATACCATCGCAGCGCTGAGCCAATGCAGCTATCATATGGTTTCCAGGGATCCAAACTCCCAGCCTCCAACTTGCACACTCCACCCACTGACCCATTTCCCAGGCCTTGCAACTGAGGAAAATGGGAAGCTGAAGCCCGGCTTTGGGACTGTGGAAGGCCTTTGTCATGCTAAGCCATGATGTTAACTCCAAAGTCCCCTGAAGGAGCAGACTTTCTGCAAAGCCAGAGGGCCCAGTTCTCAGTACCCTACCCAGAATCTGAGGCTACGATATGAGGAAGAAATGGCAAAAATGAGGAAGAGAGCCTTAGCTAGAAAGGAGAACAATACACAAGGAGGAGGGGGGTGAAGTAACACTACGCATGTGCTTCTGAAAGCCTTAAGGACTTACAGTTTTTATTTTTGTCTAAAATTATACGTAAAATATAAGCATATGTGTATGTCATGAATGTAGTGTGTGTGTCTTAAATGAAGTCACGCCACTTGGGTTGACAACGCCTCCCCCAAGAACATACACTGTCTAACAAAAACCCCAGAGATGCAAAACCTCCTTCTGAGTTGTTGGTCAGGGTTGTCCAAGAGACTTCAAAAACAACACAGGTTAGTACTGTTGCCCTCGGTTCCCTGCAGAGGCTGAAGGGGTGAGTCTCTAATGCTAGAGATACACAGACTTGCGACAAAGAACTCACAAGGCTGGAGCGAGATACGACCTGGAAGCCTTTCTGAGGTGAAGCTGTCAAAGGAGAGGAGATAGACCTAGGCAGCTCTGACGCCTATGAAGCACAACGATGGCCAGGATGCCAGGATCACGATGTACAGATGCAACAGTAGTAACACTCGTAGCTCAGGGGTAACCATGTTTGTCTCGTTGTAAGTCATGCCTGGGACTAGAATGCAGACCCAGACCTAGTGAGATCATGGATGTTAGAAAGTCCCCCTCCACTTTACACCACCACCATGATGCCTTACAGCATGCGAAAGCTTAGCCTTATATCACCCTAAGTGTAGCTCTTACCTCTCACCAACTCCTCCTTGCAGCAGAGACCATTTCAGAAAAATCAAAATGGGTCACAATGCAGATACCAACTGATCACGGCTGCCACCCCAGTGAGCATACAGACCCCACAACTCCTGCACCTAAGGCTCAAGGAACACCACGGGGTGAGGTGGGTTCTAAGAGCCCCACGACCAAGAAGTCTGTTGTAAAATTGTGTCTTCTCGAAATGACAGAGAACCTATACCAATGATACCTCAACAACATGGATGCCTAAACAAGACCTCAACGATGGCAACACCAATAGACATGCTTAAAAAAAGGAGGAAACTGGGGTTGAGGATTTGGCTCAGTGGTAGAGTGCTTGCCTAGCAAGCGCAAGGCCCTGGGTTTGGTCCCCAGCTCCGAAAAAAAGAAAAGAAAAAAAAAAAAAAGGAAGAAATTCACAGGGCTCTACCAATGTCTGCTGAAAGAGGAGGAGAACTGATCTTTCCCAGGGAGGAGCCTGTAAAAGGTGATCCCACTCCAGGTGGTCAGCCCTGAACACATATATACACAAGCAACTGTAAATGGACTCAGAAGTGTGTGCGTGTGTGTGTGTGTGTGTGTGTGTGTGTCTATCTGTCTGTGTGTGTCTGTGTCTGTGTGTGTCTGTGTGTCTACGTGTGTGTCTATGTGTCTGTGTGTGTGTCTTTGTGTGTGTCTGTGTGTGTGTGTGTGTGTGTGTGTATGTCTGTGTGTGTGTGTGTGTGTGTGTGTGTGTCTGTGTGTGTGTCTCTGTGTGTGTGTGTGTATGTGTGTGTGTGTGTGTGTGTGTGTGTGTGTGGGTGTGTGTGTGTGTGTGTGTGGGTGTGTGTGTGTGTGTGGGGGTGTGTGTGTCTGTGTGTGTGTGTCTGTGTGTGTGTGTGTCTGTGTGTGTCTGTGTGTGTGTGTGTGTGTGTGTGTGTGTCTATGTGTGTGTGTGTGTCTGTGTGTGTGTCTATGTGTCTATGTGTGTGTTTGTGTGTCTGTGTGTCTGTGAGTATGTGTGTATGTCTATGTATCTATGTGTGTGTGTCTGTGTGTGTGTCTATGTGTGTCTATGTCTGTGTGTCTATGTCTGTGTCTGTGTGTCTGTGTGTGTGTCTATGTGTGTGTTTGTATCTGTGTGTGTATGTGTGTGTGGTGTTGTGTTGTATAATAATAGTAATGAAAGAAGAAGAATCCATCAATTTTGCATAGGAGAGATTAGGGAGAGGTAACATAGGATGGATTGGAGGAAAGGAATGGTAGGAAATGATATAATTATATTTTAATTAAGAATTTTAAAAAGAATGCTGGGAGAAAGGAAGGAAGTAGGTAGGTGTGGGCAGGCAGGTAAGCAACCATCACTGATCTCCAGCCAGACCTTGCAGCACTGTGCACAGACTGAAGAAATTAGAATATCTTATGTAAGATTCCATCAGACAGTATCACTCAATGTTTTCATCTTTAATGCTACTTAATATTTTATATCAATCATGATCAGGAGCCTTCAATTTCTTATGTCCTGACCACTGGATACTAATGAGCATTATTCAGGATCATGAGGACAAAGACACTTAATTCTACAAAATATAGATTCATTCTCCATTTTCCCCCTGCGCTCCCCTTTTCATAATTAACACAAACTCCAGCAATGGTTTGTTGGGTTCTGTTTTGCTTAGATATTGTCATTCAGAGGTTTTTGTTGAATTTTTCTTTGAGAATAAAAGCTATTGTCAAGTCTATACTTAAACCCTTCTAAATGGCCCAATGGACAAGTCCTTCCCATGACACTGCTACTTCTTTCCTGGACCATTGGGGGCAGGGGTGGAAATCATTCATGGTGGGGCAGTAAGTTCTAATGCCTATTTCAAGAATCACAAATGGTATTATCGCTTGCTTATAAATAAAGCAATCTGGGATTCTCTTGCTTTTCTGACAATGTTAAAAGAAAAGAAGAGAAAAGAAAGAGAGAGAGAGAGAGAGAGAGAGAGAGAGAGAGAGAGAGAGAGAGATTCGTTTTAGGTAACACAAATCTGAGAGGGATCTTGGAACAGTTATTCATCTTCCTGCCAATCACTGGCCCTTGTCTGAAGAGAAAAATCGCACTATAAAACCACTTAGCTAGGGCTGGAGAGATGGCTCAGTGGTTAAGAGCACTGACTGCTCTTCCAGAGGTCCTGAGTTCAAATCCCAGCAACCACATGGTGGCTCACAACCATCTGTAATGAGATCTGATGCCCTCTTCTGGTGTGTCTAAAGACAGCTACAGTGTACTTATATATATAATAAATAAACAAATCTTAAAAAAAAAAAAGAAGAAGAAGAAAAAAAAAAACACTCAGCTAACGGGATCATTTAAGGAGATACCGGGAGCTGAGCAAGGAGAGTTCCCTCCTGGGCTTTGTCCACTTCAGCTCCCTCCCTTTAGCCAGAGCATGGTTCCAACACTCAGGTGAGGTCCATCACCTCCTGCTGAAGAGCAGAACCCAAGCCCACACATCCCACCATCCTCAGCGGCAAGTTCTTACCAAGCTCACCCACTGGGCCTTGTTTCAGAACCAGTTCTCCGGACCACTCTTCAACACCTGACACGGCTTCCACAGTGCGTGTGAACAACCATGTCACTGGCTGAAGACAAGCATTTCCTGCCCATCAATATAGTCAGAGAACCGCTTGAGGCTTTTCTGTGTGCCCAACCTGGGAGGTAAGGCTTGCTTGCTTTTGCCTTGGGCATTCTAGTTCCCTCTCCACTTGATCCTCAGTTTTGCCAAATTTATCCTCAGCCCACCCCTAAGATCCGGCTGTCAAGTGAAGGCAATCCCTCCCTCACGTCTTTACTGTCTGAATCCTCGTGTCTTCAAAATTGGCCTTCACTGACATACAGATTTCCTCAGAAGTACCAAAAGTAACAGACTGACAGTCTAATAATAAGAGGCTTCGAGGTCATTGCCTGCATTTCTGACTATATACGTAAGTAAAGGTCTTAAACTGCCTTCCGCCTGTCACCATCCCCAGTCATTCTCAGGTCAGAAGATGGAATCACTCAAACTTTCCCCACCCCCACCATGTCAGCCCCTCCTTTCACATGAACAACAAGTATTCCTGAGGCTGAATTCCTTCCCATCGAGCATCCCTTTAAAGTGAAAAGCAATACCCAATCACCAAACCTTCTGAGGTCAAACAGAAGCACACAGCATTCAGCTAACAAGGCCGACCTTACCTTGCAAGCCAGGACAGAGGGAGGAAGAATGACATCGAATAAGGGACTAGCACATGCTGGCTGTTTCAACACTCATCCTGGCCCTCGGTGAGAACAGCTTGAGGATTTCTAGGCTTCTCAGTCGGATGGGAAGAGCTGAGGGCTACTAACCCAACCCCTGAATGAGAGGGCTCTGACTTCGTCTGAATGCCAGTGGTCTCAAACTCTGTTCCCTAAATGGACTTTCAAAGGGCGCCGTGATACATGAGAAAGGGTTTTTAAATGAAAGTAGAATTCTAGTTATCTAAGAGACGGAAATATAGGCAAACACAAATCCAAATGCTTTGTGTTTCAAACTTCGAGGCACTGGAAACCACACACACACTAGCTTGTGCAGCCAGAGGCAGCGGCAGGGATACGAGAGTGCACACCTCATGGTAAATCTTATGTGCTGCCTTACGAGTGAAGATTAACCTGAGAAGGCACAGGGGACTACTTTGCAACCTATCACATTTGCAATTACACTGTTGTTGGAAACCTCTTTTTCCCTTAGTACCACACCAAAAATAAAAGAACAAACCACTGAACCAAATCACCTAGGATATGAACCTTCAGGTATCAAGTCACCCTAACTTACCATGTGGGTAAGCACTCCAACACCGAGCCTTGTCTGTTTCTGTTTTTTGTTTGTTTGTTTTTTCCAGCACTGGGTATTGAACTCATGAATGCTGGGTAAGCACAGAACCAGTGAGCTGTATCTCCAGACACTGTCTTTACATCCTAGGTCGGTTCCTGTGCTGATCTAAAACTGCCCGTTGTCAGTAATGGAAAGAAAGTAGCAATTACTACACTATATGATAAAATAGTTTGTTTTATAATTCTACACAAAGATGGGTGGGAAGAAGTCCACTGCTGAAGAGAACCATTAAAAATCCTCACCTATGCCACACTGTTTTTAAATACAGCATGCTGGAGAGAAGCTGGCTGATTCCATTGGGACAGCATTACATCTGAGCCCGTCTGTGACGTCTAGGCCGGGTGGCCATCTACTCTAGGCAACTGAGTAAACCACAACCAGAAGAGAGTTCTCCTTTGCCCCCCGCCTCTCTTTCATGTTGGCCCCACCTCAGAGGTAAGATTCTGGAGTCATGGAGGCCTGTTTATGTTCTTCAAATCATTAGAACTACTAATCAATCAAGTGACCTCATATGTATGTACATGTAACATACATATACACATGTACACATACATAGACACGTGCACGTGTATGCACGCACCTGCATACTCTCAAGATACAAAACCTCAAATTCAATGAAAAGTAACTCCAATATGGCTTCTCTTCTTCTATCAGTCCGGTGGTTCAGACACTACAATCTGTAGACCAAATTTTGTCCTGTCTGTCCTGTCTGTTTTTACCACATGCTGAATATTTGTGGCTGCTTTTGTAACTACGATGGTGGGACTGAAATGCTGAGACAGAATGACTGATCCCTAAAACCTACACACTTAATAGCTGACCCCTTTTCAAAAAGAAGTGTGTCCACCAGGTCTCACCCGGTAATCTGGGATTTCTCCATCACAAAGAAGTATAAGACATTCAACTGAACGGAATCAAGCAGGCTCCAGTCTTAGTCAAAAGAGCCTTCCCTCTAGAGTGCCTGACGAACAGCAAACTCTCTAATGGGCATTTGTTGAAAGAGAAGCCAGGCACAAAGAAAAGAGAAACAAGGGGTTACAGAGGGGTTCAGGGTTTTTCTTCTCCCAAGACTGATGGAATGTCCTCTTCTTCACACAAAATATTTTAAGAATTGGCAGGTCTTGTCAGGTATTTCAACACAGGAGAACACTGGGCTCCAGATGAACCACCAGAAGTTACTATGTTTCACTTGAGGTCAATCAACAATGATTAAAATGTCACTTAGCAAAACAAAAAGGCCTTGTTCATTTTTATCTCCTTTCCCACACCCTCTTTTAGAAGGACATTCACACAGTGCTACTCTATTGTTTGCATATCACTGCACTAGGACAAATCATTTTCCCCTGGGATGATCCCCTAAGCTGTCTAGATTTGAGCAGCAACAACAAAGACGAGTTTATGACAAATGGGGAAGGAATCAAATCGGTGGTCCCATTAAACTCTGGTGTGCACACATGTGTATGTGCAGGTGGGTATGCCTATGTGTACACACACATGTGGAGGACAGAGGCCAACTACCTTGGTTGTTTTTGAAACAATCTCTCTCTCTCCCTCTCTCTCTCCCTCCCTCTCTCCCTCTCTCCCTCTCTCTCTCTGGAACTAACCTAGCCAACTAGGCTAGATGAGCTGGTGAGCAGCCCCAGAGATCCGCCTGTGTCCAGAATGCAAGCTCATAACTCCACCCATGGCTTTTCCTTGTGAGTTCTGAGGACTGAACTCAGATCCTCAGCGCTTACACAGCAAATACATTACTGACTGAGCCATCTCCCCAGTCCTCATTACAACCTCTTGATTCCTCATCATTCCTCAGAATCATACTTGTTTATGTTGATTTACTCAGGATGCCCTCTGTATAAAGAGTTAACATGTAGAATTCTTTATAACTTCAAATTTTTAAAGTAATGTATTCCATTTCACTGGTACCTTCTTCAAGGAAAGAATCTGAGCAGAAGCTTTAGAATCAGCAGCTGAAGACCTAGTCTTTGTTTTTTTAAAAGCATAGAATTAAACTTCCCCTAAGTTCTTATCTTCAGACCCCACAGAATAATGAAGACCTGTAACGGACATGGAGCCAAAACGATTTTTACTAATTTTACTTTTCGAAACTATTTAAAAGGAAATATCAAGCTCATGCAATTATTGAGAGGCTAGTACACATAGGCAATATTTGCCTGTGAATATTTCCAGAGATGACCTATATAGTTAAGCTTTATCCTCACACAGAGGTATCTGGGTGAAAAGGACCTGTCACTAACAACCCATCCTACATAGTCGAACTTCAGAAAAATGGAGGCTCTTGTCCCTAGAGACGACAAACAGAGTCTGTCCTTCTGGAAAAGCCAACCCACTGCTAGCCCAAGGCCAGAAAACTAGAGACCCCAAAACTGGCAGAAATACAGGAAACCCAGCAGCGATCAAATGTTCCTGATTCGGTGATCCAGTCTTTAAAAGGCCTGAAGTTACTATGTATCCTTTCAAGCAATTAAACAATTAACATGCCATTTGGCAAAGCAAAAACCCATCTTAAAAAGCCAGCAATGGGGTAGGGGAGTCATGGGAAGGAGATAAGACTCATAAGACTCATACGATATAGAGAAACAGTATTTCCACACAAAATGACACAAAGATAAAGTAGCCCAATCATCACCAAAGGTTCCTTACATCTTAGCAGGGATTGAAAAAGAAAGTAGTCACACTCAGGAAGCATTCGCCATGATGAAGGACAGCAGCACTGGGCCATAAATCAGCCCTGTTCTCTATTCTACTCCAGGCAGTCTCTCAGGAAAACCCTCAGAACAGAAGAAAGGATAAAGGAACAGCCAGATAAATCCCATGTGAGGGACTGAAGTTCCCAAGAGCAAAATCTGACTTTCAAACTGTTTAGATTCCAACCACAGAGGAACTGAGAGTTCTAAGAGTGCTGCCCGATGGGACTGAAATAAGCCCTCACATTTGCCTATACTCACACAATAGCTTTAAGGAGAACTGGCCTGAGGAGAGATATGGGCCAAGCCAGGACCTTTGACCCCTGCGAATTAGAAATTGCTGCCACTTAAAACACCAAGGAACGCCTCCAGGATCTTTAACCCAGTTACTCCTCGCCATGCTCAGTAGGGGGAGCAAGGAGAGTGCTGCAAGCCTGGTATGGAAGAACCCACAGAACTGAAGTGCAGCTATCAGGTGATGACAGTCACGGATGTCCTTGTTTGATGCTAAGTCCCAACGCAACCATAGGAAACACTTGCACAGTACTTCGCAGTGTCACATTCTTTTAAATCACACTCACTCACACACACACATAGATACACACACGCAGAACTGAACATCAGCTGTACCGATACACTCTGAGAAAACACAACACTGTATGGCTTTTTTATTGTGCAAACATCAAATAATAGATTTGCACAAACTAAGATACCTACAATATCACCAAGATACAGTGCTTACTACCACACGTACAGCTGACTGCAGGCTGAGGCTTCATGCAGTGTATGTGTACACCCCTCTGTGTATGTGTACAGTGGGTGCCATTAGACCCATTTTGCACAGAAGGAACATGAGGGACATGTATTTAGTCTGGCTCCAAAATGTACTTAGAATGCTAATGTATTTAGTTTGGCTCCATACAGCCTATGCCTTCACTGAGACATAATGTAATTTGTACTAAGAATAAGAGACCCAGCGGAGGGGCCGTGGCTAGCCCACTGTTTTCACAATCGGATCCAGCAAGTTATGGGTGTATGTGTCTAAGGCAGCCCTAAGAACAGCTCCAGAAAGTCTCACATTACTAAGTGGTGGGGGACATAAGCTTGGACGTTAGCCAGACCTAGGTTCAAATTCTGCCTCCATGACATCTTATCTGTGATACTCAATTTCTCTACGCCTCGGCTTCCTTATCCCTGATGTGATGACAATCAATAAATAACATGAAATGGCACGGCACCATCCTTCCCACGGTGTTGACAGCATACTACGGCACTGTGCACAGTAAGTGACAAGCATTGGGCGTTGCATGTGCGTGCGTGTGAGTGTCCATGTAGAGGTCAGAGGTCAATGTTGAGTGAATTCCCCAACTGTTCTCTAACTTAGTTTTTGAGACAAGGTCTCTCACAGAACCTGGAGGTTCTCTCACAGGTTTGGCTAGGCTGGCTGGGGATCCTCCTGTCTCTTCCCTGTGCCAGGATTAAGATGCACGTTGCAGCACCCAGCTTTGTACATGGGTGCTAGGGACCCAGACTCTGAACCTCTCACACCTGCATGCTCCTCATTTTACCCTCTAAGCCTTCTTCCCTCATCCACAGCCCTCGTACATTGAGTCTCCATCTTCAAAACTTGGTTTGGATTTTGCACAAGGACCTCAAACACAATTACTCTGAAGCCAATTTCACTCTATTTCCCAACTAACCTGTTCTTCCCTGTTGCTTTGTGACCGTATATGGCCCCATTAGTTGTCTCAATGCTTGCGACAGTTTTCAAATGTGCTCATACACTCTTAACTGTCCTCCCATCAAGAGATCTACCCCTGGCCTCTAAACCCCGGTATGCCTTTGTGAGTGTCAAGACCAGCAGAAAGGATGCTAGGTCATTAGGACAGATGAGAAAAGGCCGGGTGGAGTCTGCCATGTTCTCTTGGCACATTAGCTCTGCAAGCCTTCACGTTCCAAATAGTTCAGGCTACCCAGGGGCAACCACAAAGAAAGGTCATACAAGAGATGCCCCCCACCCAGTCACTACAGCATTCCCAGAGGACAAGTGCATGTACGAAAGAGCTTTGAGATGAACCAGCTACCACTTCACTGCACCTTCATAAGGAATCCCGAGCAAGACTTACCCCTCCACCGAACCTAGTCAACCAACACATTCGTGAGCAAAATAGTTGCATCCCAAAGTCATCTGTTTTTCTCTCTTAGATATCTAAAACCCCAAAGTGAAGACTTTACCTCTGAGATCTCTGCTCATACTCTATACCCAATTACAAAATTTCTGCTGTTCTCAAACGACTCTTATCTATTGAAATGGCCCATCAATCCTCTGCCCTACCTGACTGAATGTTATCATCTCATCCCTGGATCCCTACTTTCCACTATATTGACTATGTTTTTACTTGTGCAAATTATCACAAAGGCTCTAATTATCCAAATTTTGCAAATAAGGAATTGGTGGTCCTGGGTGACTTGTATCAGGTCAGGTCCCCCAATATTTGGAAGTTCTAGAAGTAAGTACATTCTAAATATATACATATAAACTGAAGGATTTGGCTACCATCTTTTAATTCAGCCTGATAATAACATTTGAGGAGGTAACAGCAATCAGTATCATTTCAAATAAGAAAGAGAATCTAATATCCATAAAACCCTGGAGATATAATTTCTTAAAATATGTAAATTAATGACTATTCTATAATATTCCTTCTTGTTGGCATGGATTGACAAATACTTCACATTACACAGATTATAGATGAAACATATGGGGCAGACTTCAAACTCAGTTTTATTCGCTAAGAAAAACTACATACACATAAAGTAGTCACCAATCCTGCAGCAACTAAGACTTGACTCTTCAACTCGTCTTAGTCTTTAGTCCCCTCAACCATTTAAGACAGAGACAGAGACACACAGGCAGAAGAGGCACACAGGCAGGAGAGACACAGAGGCGGACAGGTGGACAGGCAGACAGGCAGACAGACAGATGGACAAGACTGAGAGAGAGAAAGAGAGACAGAGAAAGATAAAGAACTAACAGCTGCCTCAACTCTCACAAGGTAGTTGAAACAGCCGGACAGCTATTTAGCATTTCCCACAGATTCTAGCACAAAGTAGTTTCCCATCCATAGTAATTAGCATCACCACCACCAACTTCCACACTTTATCATAACACAAAGTGGCTGGTTACATTCAGAAACAACTTGAACTGTATTACAAATATTAAATTACTTAATCAATATCAGGAACCTTAAAATATAGACAACTTTTGACCCCGAAAATTCTACTTTTCAGATTTGATCATAAAGCAAAATTACCCTCAAAGGAGTAAGAACACTGTCTCTGACAATTTCCCTTCAGAGGGTCTCCATAAACATTAGCATGTACGGTCAGCTGTTTATTGTTCATTGGCTGTACAGCAACGGAACCTGTTTGCTCTGACAGTTTCCCAAACCTCTTTGACACTGGAGCCCCCTTCAGTAGCTAAGATTCACTACATGTCTTAGTTAGGGGTTTAGGGTTATTCTGATGTGAACAGACACTGTGACCAAGGCAACTCTTGTAAGGCCAACATTTAATTGGAGCTGGCTTACAGGTTCAGAGGCTCTGTTTATTATCATCAAGGGTGGAGCATGGCAGCATCCAGGCAGGTATGGTGCAGGAGGAGCCGAGTTCACCATCCTGTTCTGAAAGCAAACAGAAGACCGGCTTCCAAGCAGCTACGATGAGGGTCTTAAAGCCCACCCCCAAAGTGACACACTTCCTCCACCAAGGCCAGACCTCCAAATAGTTCCACTCCCTAGACCAAGCATATTCAAACCACCACACTACTGTATTGTGCAACTACTTTTACATTTGTTCTGGAAAAAGCCCAAGTGTGTGCAAGTGTTGCTGGTTAAACTGACAGCTAGACCCAAGCTGGAATCATCTGGAAAGAGAATCTCAATGGAGGATTTACCCAGGTCAGCTTGACTTGTGGTCTGTCTGTCGGGGTTATATCGATTTTTAATTGATGTAGAAGAACCTGGCCCACTGTGGGCAGCACCACTCAATGGGTAGGGCCCTGACCTGTGTAAAGAGTGAAAAAAAGCTAGTGGAAATGAAGCACCAGGTGGCGTGGGCACACTCGTGTCTCACTGCTACTGCCTGTGGATGTGCCATAGCTAGCTGTCAGAGCTCTTGCCCTGCCTTCCCTCAGAAACACTCTACAGCCTGGAAGTCTAAGCTGAAATAAACCCATTCTCCCCTAAGTCGCTTTTGGTCAGTGTGTTCCACCCGTCAGTGACAAAAATGAAACCAGAATAACATGGAATGTCAGCAATGTTCCTGACACTAGCCAAAAATAGAGGAAATACACAATGTCTTTGTTTTTTGTTTGTTTGTGGGGTTTTTTGTTGTTGTTGTTTTGTTTGTTTGTTTTTTGTTTTTTTGAGACAAAGTTTCTCTGTGTTGCCCTGACTGTCCTAGAACTTTGCCCTTTAAACCAGGCTGGCCTTCAACTCACACAGATCCCTCTGCCAGTGCCTTCTGATTGCTGGGATTAGAGGTCTGGGCTGCCACCACCCGGCAACATGATATCTTGAGGAAAGGTAGCTAGTGAGTGAATTACAGCTTTCCAGTACGATGCAGAGAGTCCATGCTGCAGAAGAGAAATTATTAAAACCGAAGAGTTTTTAAGTACAAACGAGCAGGTTATGAGATTTTTCCATTCTAAGTCCAGGATGATTGGACTTATGGGTAGTAGACTATGCACAGACTGCAGGACAACGTACTGAAATGCACAGCAACTGTCTGTCTCTGGGTTGCTAGGCTACTGATTTTCTCCACTGTGCTCGGCTATGTCTTTCTCCAAGCTTTTACCGTAATAATAAGCAAGTTATCAAAATCATCTCAGTGCTGACCTGCATTCAGCTCATGTGTTACCGCAATTACAAAAGTGACTTCAAAACTCCAAAACAAACCGGCACACTTCTGCAAAAGCTGCAATTAACATAACAAAATTCCATTCTGATGACTTGCATGCAATGCTAAAAAAAACGCCACGCACCTCTCATCATTCCCTTAACCTGTCAAACGCAGGTAAAATCTCGCTACAGATAACCAAAGGATGGTAACTTCAAAGAGACATGAATCAAATACTCCCTGATCTAAGCAACATTTATTAAGCTCAGACACATCATCAGAGAAGTTTAAAAGCAGGTTTCAAAAGAGTGGTATGTCACAGTTCCCGTACAAACGTGAACATACAAAATACCCTCAACATTTAAGCATCCATCCATTGGTCCTTAAAGGGGCCTAAAATGAGAGCCACCAACTTCTGCAGAGTTGTCGCTAGGGACAGCGGCTGCGATGATGCGATGCGTGGAAAGTGAGCTGTGGCCTGGAAGGTCCTTTGTTTCTTTGTGTGCCTGTCTGATTTTTAAAAGCACCCAAAGCAAATGCAATGCAAAACATTACACCTGCTGATTTAAAGCTGTAAGGACACAAAAGACTGCTCCATTACTTCCTCTTTTAGTTCCATTGCTTCCTTTCTTAGTTCCTGACGTCAGTCCAGGATGGCTGGAAACAGTAAGGCTGTCCCTGCTGCAGTCAGTGGTCCTCCTGTATCCCTAAGCTCGCATGCTCTTCCCGGAGAGTTAGAAGCAAGACCCACAACCATCGTATCAGACAAAGATCCCACAAGGATCCTCTCTGAAACACCAGAAGAAAATCCTCGGGCCCAAGGAGAAGCAGTCCAGTGGCCAGACTAGTTCCCAGCAAACCAGTTTACAACGGAACCAGAGGAGCTTGTCCTACAAATTCAACCTTTCAAGCGGCCTGTCACTGGAGATCATGTAGGCATGGGCTGCAAGTCAAAGAGCAGAGGCTAATGTTAATGTTAAAAAAAAAAAAGAAGGAGGAGGAGGAGGAGGAGGAGGAGGCAGCAATAGGTAGGTGTGAGTAGGCGCTTGCCTAGAGGCACACACCACACAAGTCCTTCAAGTTCCCAGGGGGCCTCTCAAGAAACCAGGCGACAGCAGCAACCAAGTGACCCTTCCATTTCCATCCTTGTATCTGGGGCACCTCCTCCAGTTATTAATTATTCTAGCTAAGCTCTATCTAACCATGGTTATAAGCATGGGTCTCTTTTCTAACTCTGTTCTAAGCAGTAGCTGAGGGATGGGACTGAGACGACATGGTTGAATTAGATGGTGCATATAGACCCCTCCCACGCAGCCTCCACTTTACCAGGTACCAGGCTAGAACGCAGTGACGGAAAAGGAATTAAGATGTCGGGGAACCAGCTCGGAGGCAGGTTACAGCTCAGGTTCTAAGAGTGTTTCTATCTCAACAGGGCAAGCCAGGACCAGCTTATACACCGAGGGATTGATACGAAAGAAAACATAAAACGTCTCGCTCAAAATCAAGAATTTTGCGATGGTGACGGAGACCCACCAGGACGCAGGTGCACTGACTCCTGAAGCATTTGGGGAGATGCCACAGAATGACTAAAAGTAGCCGCCAGTTCCACAATGGCTGGTCCTTGCTTCAACCCCTAACCCATACGGGTGTTTAATCCCCAAAGATGCACATTAACGAGAACGGAAGGCTGAAAACTCAATCCCAACGTTGGTGTCTGTAGGAGGAGCTTGGAGGACATGACCAGGTCACTAGGGTAGAGAGGTCCCATGACTGAATCCTAGTGATTTTATAAAAAGAAGAAAGACTGTACAAAGGGGAGGAAGGCTATACAAACACAGGCATGAGCTTCCCTCTCTCTCCAGGTAAATCCGTGCGGCGTAACAGAACTTTGCCGGTAAGAAGGCAAGGATCAGAAGTGTCACCTAACCTCGGAAGCGCAGAAATATGAGCTAAAACCAAATTTCTAAAAATAAAATGTGCTCTGGTACATCCTTAAGTAATGAAAAGCCTCATCGCTACTCAATTTATAAAGAAGGACCAGGGGACGTTTTCATATCCTCACTAAAAACTGTCTATCCTCCTCTTCATTTGTCACTTACAAATCCCTTATATGGTTAATGTCCTCTGCTGAAGCCACAGCCTGCTTGTGGCCTAGTGTCTGCCAGTCAGCCTCACTGCCTAAGCCGTACTCGATAAAGGTGGCCAGCAGACTTAACAAGTAGATCCTCAGTGCTCATGACAGGACCAGGAGGAACCAGAGCAGTAGAAAGCAGAAGCCACCCTGAAAATGGCAGTACTGAAGCTTAGGGCCGCATCTGTGTCTGCCGATGAAGTGTCAGAGTCTGCAGATCACCTCAATGACCAGAGGCATGGTGAAGCAGAAGGCTGGGCACACATCTTCCAGCTGGTCTTCTCTACAGAGGGTCCTTGTATTTACATGCAACATGTAAATATCCAACTGTATTGCATCAGCTTTTAACACCAAGAGCCTACATCCCTGTCCTCACTAGAGAGAACAGTTTAGATGTGGGGACAGTGAAGAGGGAGCCCTAGAGCCAGGTCAGCTCACTCACTCGATAGCTGTGTGAACTTGGATCTTACACACACACACCACACACACACACACACACACACACACCTCATTCTTGGGCAGGTACAGTCTGTGACCAAGAAACTAGGCCAAGTTCACCAGTGACTACAAAGAAAAAAAGCTTAGTAAGTTAACCTTACTAATTCCCAAGCATAAGAGAGAAATGCAAAGAACAACAGACAGCACCTGAGACCAATCAAACACCTGACCCGTTTGCGAGTCCAGCTTCAGATTTCATTTTGCCATAAAACAAAGAAACATATGCAATAGAGAAACGCACTAGGAAGCAACAGAGCATGTCAGAACTCGCCTTCTCCCCATAGGCCATCTTCAACCTGTCCTTCCACATGCTCCCCAAGAGTCATTTGCCTTGCAGTCCTGCAGCCAAGGAGAGCACTGTAGTCCATTCTCCATGACTTCCTGGAACGTGCGCAAGTAGGGTTGCATAAGCATTCTTTGAATGGGCTAAAGAACATATGAGAAGGCTGGAGAAATGGATCTTGCATTCCCAGCACCCGCCTGGCAGATCACAACTGTCACTCTAGATCCAGGGGATCTGACACCCTCTTCTGACCTCTGCAGACACTGTACACATATGGTGCACAGACACACATGCAGGCAAGCATTAAGACATATGATATAAATAAACCTTTAAAGAAAAGAACAGTGAGAATGCAGTTTTACTCTTTAGATGTAATAAAGGATCCTCAAAAGTCTTACCACTTCTTGCTTGCCAAATGCCCTCTCGATTCTTCAAAATATTAGGACTGTTTTTAAAATGCAACCCAATCCTTCCCATTCAATAACAGTGATTCCACAGCCAATACACAAAACAGTGTCAGCAACATGATCATAATGTGTTAACATTTTTATTCGAGAACCAATGTATACATCTGAAGGACTCAGGAGGCAAAGGAAGCAGATCTCTGGGTTCGAGGCCAGCATGGTCTACAAAGTGAGTTCCGGGACAGCAAGGGCTAAACAGACAAAGCGTGTCTCAAAATCTAAGAAAGAAAAAAAGAAAGCCAAGGCAACGTTTATAAGTAAGTTTACCCCCAATATCTCTTTTAATCGTCACTGGTGTTATATAGAAAATAACCAACTTTATTGTTGTTGTGTTAGTGGTACAAAGAGGAATGGTTGAAATCCACACAGATTTACATACAAGGCAAAAACATTTTGAACTAAAAGGAACATAAAAGTTGACCCTGTCTGGCCTCCACAGATAGAAATTCATAAAGGTTCTGTGAAGGCCAGTCTTGGTTGTCAGCTTGACTATATCTAGAATGAACTACAATCCAGAAACAGAGGACACACCTGTGAGAGACTTTCTATTTGGTTTAAAGTATGTGAATCCACTTCCAGCCTGGACCTTCGAGGTAGGAAGATACACGCCTTCTGTCCAAATCTTGAGGTGCGAAGACACATCCCTTTAATCCACATCTAAAGACATACCTCTAATCTGGGCTGTACCTTCTGCTGGAAGTCTATATAAGGGTGTGGAAGAGGAAAGGTGTTGTTCTTTGCACTGGAGCCTACCTCTTCAGGATTCCAGCATATTCAGACCAGCTGAGATACCCAGCCTTGTGGGACTGAGCAAGTATTAAATTCTTGAACTTTCTGTTCACAGCTGCCCCACTGTTGGGTTAGTTGGACCGCAGTCTATAAGTCATTCCAATAAACTCCCTTTTTCTGTAGAGGTTCATTCCATAACTTGTGTGACTCTAGAGAACCCTAATACAGTATCATTCTCTCATTATAAGTTACATCCTGTTCTTGCTCTTAATAAAGCTCTCAACATTGCCTTAACCCATCAGAGAGAGAGAGGGCTATGCTGTCTGTTGGTGACAGCTAAATCCTGAATCATATACCTGTCTGGTTAGAACATGACTTAGAAACTTGCTCAAGAGAAAAAGGAAAGAGATATGACCTCCTCCGATGCCACCCGCATTATCTAGAAAAGATAAGACTTTTATGTTTAAATTGCTAAACAAATTCTATCTTGATCATCTTAAGTGTAAAGGATACATCCTGCATTCCAAAAATCAAAATACCTAATCCAAACAGATACTATCTTGTCCCAGTTTAGAAACCAGAGGGGAACAGAGCTACCGCTCCCGCCTCACATTCATTCATCGACATGGAATCCCACGCTCTACCTCCATGCCAGGCACCAAGCCAGGCACAGTACCCGGTGTAACGTGTAATTATTTAGGATTTGCAAGGTGTCCCTCTCTCCCTGAACCAAGATTAATGAAACCTCTGTCTTCCTTCACCTCAGCTGTCACCCCTAAGACCACTGAGGAACTTAACTGTAACTCCTAAGATCAGAGAGCTTCCTTCATCTGTCTTACCAATCAGTCCTATCAGAGTTATTAAAAATAGCAATCACCTGCACACACACCACGCAGTCCATGCACACACCACACCCACTCACCCACCCACACGCCACGCATGCACCACACACACACACACACACACACACACACACACACACCCTCTACCTCTTTTTTGCCTTCCTTGGACTCTCTCCTCCAAATAAAACAAGTTAACTGTGACACCCAAATAAAGAACAATGGTAACACCTCCACAAACAGCTTTTCTTTCCAACATAACAACAAAAATACAGAGCACTATTTAAAGAAAGAAAAGACCACACACCAGGACAGACAACACACGGGACCAGGATGTACAACACACCAGGACGGATGATTACACCATTACTCCTGACAGGCGTGAACAGGGCCCTCACTCCAGTCCACTCAGCAAAGCCTGCAGTCCAACTTGGAATGAAAGAAACCTTTTCCCCCTCCTGGAAGGGAAATAAAAGGACTTAGGAATCGATTAATAAGATGCCAAGCACAGTCAAATCGATTCTGGTTTTTTTTTTTTTCTTTTTTTCAGAAATGGGATTTTAAACAGACACCAGGCAAAGACTGTGTGAATGAGGAAAAAAAGTGGTATAGCTCACTGTCTTCTCTAAGAGTGGATCAACGAAACAGCACAGTAAAGCTATCTGGGGAAGGCGGGACTTTGTTTTTTCCTCTCTGGTCCATTTAGTAGTGAAGGACTTTCTTTAGTGTTTTCACAGAGGTACCTAACACACTCATAAAACCTGACCTGTCTCCTTTAAGACTTTGTTTTCTCCCCACCCCCACCCCCACCCCTACCCCACCCCCCAGTATAGGCAATGACTTTTATGGGGCAGTTACTTCCACTACTGAGGAATTTTTGAAAGCATACTGAAAGTGACAAAACAATGATTTTAGACGAAAGCCAAACAAGGTACTGGGGCAAAACAGGTAAAACAGACAGGCCAAGTCAAAGTCAAACCCAGAGCCCAGAGACTGTGACCTACACTCCCAGTGTAACCTTATGCCTACCATTATTCATCCACCTATCCTGAACCCATGTCGAGATGGAAGGTAACCTGAGTAATTTGTATTTCTGTTTTCCCACAGTTCTTTTAGTGGGCCTGGTACCTTAAAAACGGCTATGTGCTGCAGTCCTGCAATGGCCTCAGCAGTTCACGAGAACCCCCGAATTCCTCCCTGAATCGCTATGTATTCAAAACTAGCAGTACAAGTAAGATATCCTATACTTTCTTCTTATTTGGTCATTTTTCTCACCAAACTAGCTTTTTGTGAGGCAGATTACAAGACATAACCATAGCATGGTATGGGATGAACTACAAATCAATCAACCATTCAACTTTCAAAATAGCCTTCGGGACACACTTGAGAGTTATCAACCTACAGGGCACATAAAGAATGTTCCCAAACAGATAACTCACTTAACCTGATACAGTGGTAACGCCCCTTTATGACAAATATACACGTTACTACCATAAATACATAAACAGCAAAGCCAGATTCCAACTGAGATTCTTTGATTTCAGCTCCGTTCTCAAGGTCGTGCCATAACTGGTCTCCATCCTTGCCAGTTCCTAGCCAGATCTAAATAAAGCCTCACACACAGGTAACATTACAACGCAGCCCTCTCTTTCCTGATCTGGAAAGTATTCAGTCTTTCTCCGTAGAGCCTTAAGTGTAATTCCTAGAAGGCACTAGCAAATCTCTGCCAGGCCAATCTGCAGTGGGAAACCATGTGTCCTACAGGATGACAGGAGGGCCAACGCTTCTAACCATCTACTTCAGCTCTGCCTGGTAACAGCGGTTCGTTCTAACAATATCAACACAGTAATTGTTTAGGATTGAACACAGTTCACGTCAAAGAGGATCTCTGCTTGACCACAAACAGGCAGCTCTGTGGAAATACAATTTCTGGAACAAAACACGAGGCTTGCACAATTCTAGAAACACGTATAAGTGTCCCGTTCCTACGCTGTGCAAAAAAACTTTTTCCACCTAAACTTCCCAGCACAGGGCTGATCTAAAACCGGTTGCCAAACCGTGCACACCATGCACAACAGCAGCGTGCACCACAACCAGAGCCGTGGGGCAATGCCTGTCCCTGCCCAGTCCTGCTCAGGCCGGGTTGCAATGTGGTTTAGTCCAGTCTACTTTCTGGTAATGTGTTTTTAAAATCCCGCCACGACCCAGGTCATTCCTTTAGAGATCTAATAACAACCAAATGACCAGACCTGCCGGGCACTTAGAGAGCCATTCTTCTTATGGCTCTTTAATAGCACCTGGAGTTCTGCTAAGGGGAGAGCGGAAAACTCCAGCTTCCCCGGAAAGAAAGTCCTGCGCCGGGAGCGCGGAGAGGCGCGCGGAGCGTGGCCCCATCTCCCGCAGTCCCGCCGGTCCCCGCCGCGCCTTTACCTGTCAGCCCGGCCTCTCCCCCGACGCCGCCCCTCGGAGCCAGCCCTGGGAGAAAGCCACCCAAGGCATCCCATCCCAAAGAAAGAAAGCCGAGAGGCTGCTGCTCCAAGCAGGGGGCCATGGGCCACCGCGAGATCCGAGGGGCGACACGCCGCCCGCGCCCCGCACCTACCAGATAATCCATGTACAGAAACGCCTCAGTTATCCGGAGATCAGACATCCGGCAGCCTAAAGCATCCGGAATGGCTCCGAACCCGGAAAAAAAAAAAGCAGCGTCTTGGGCTGCGAGCGAGCAGCTACTGAAAAAGCCAGCAACAGCGAAAATCGCCGAGAGCAGCCGAGGAGCCGAAGATTACACCAGGGGAACGGCGATTGGCTGGGAGGGCGGGCAGAGGAAAAGGAGCGCGCTCATTGGCCGGAGCCCCTATAAAAGGCAGTCCCCCGGTGGAGGGCAGCAGAGAAGCGCGGGACTCAGGCGAGTCCTGGTTCCTGTGTGCTGGGGGAGGGGTGGGCGGAAACGCGCTGCGGCCGGCGGAGCTTCGGCGGCTCCCTCAGTCTCCTGTCCGCTGGAGACCAGGCTAAGCTCCCAGCCAGAGGCTGAAGAGCAGCGGTGTCCCCGCCCACCCCTTCATAAGAAACCAGCCCGGGGCGCTGGGAGGCAGAGTAATCACCGAAACTTACTTTCTCTGCCGGGAGCGGCTTCCAGTGGCCTTGAGACACCGAGGACCGTAGGGTTAGAAGGGCAGACACCTCAAGGAAAGCAAGTTGTGCACTACCGGGAACCGCATTGGCCCTCCAGGGTGTCTGCTACGGCAGACAACTTGAGCTTGACCCTTCTGCGGCTCAGCACCAGTGCAGCCCAGGTTAGGAACCTAGAGGCTGTTAGAACTTAAGCAACCTTGAGGAAAGTCGCTTAAAAGTCCAGTTAGTTACATTGACCATGATCCAATGTCCCTGAATAAGATCGTGACTTCTAAAGGACCCAAGTAATACTGCTCGTGAACCTTAGGAAAAAAGAAGTCTAAGAGCAGATGAACTTGAGACTTGTGTATTTCCTAGTTTTAAAAAAAAAAAAAACCTTGGAATTGAGTGAAGACGGAGTCAAACAAGAGGTAAAGATAACAGTCGGTTCTGGATTTTTTTTTTTTTCTTCCCTTCCAAGATTCAGGCTAGAATGGTCATACACTCAGTCAAAGCAAAGATAAAAGAAGATAACATGCCAGTTCGCTACGGAGGAAAGTAAAATATAACCCAAAAATGAATAAAAAATGAATATCAGGGGTTGGGGATTTAGCTCAGTGGTAGGCGCTTGCCTATGTAAATGCGCAAAGGCCCTAGGTTAGGTCCCCAACTCGAAAAAAAAAAAAAAAAAAAAAAGTGTGCCATATCTTTTGTACCCGTAATTCCGTTTCTAGACATACTTAGGATAAAAAAGCTGTGCGCGGCGTTATAAGTGAACGTTTGCTGCAATGTTTATAATAGAATCTTGCAGGTGTGGTGCTGCTTTTAATCCCAGCAAAGAGACATGAAGATCCTTGAGTTCAAGACCACCTGGACTACAGAATAAATTCCAAAACAGCAGGGCTACACAGAGAAACCTTGTCTTGGGGGAAAAAAAAGAAGAAGAACCTCATATGATTTGTTAATATGGCACACTTACACAATAAAACTTTATACAGCTGTTAAACATTTATGAAGTTTCATAATATGATGAAGTTTACAGTGAACTCATATTCTTTGCTCAGATGTCACAAGTCAAAGGAGTATTCTGAATGATAGAATTTGGAAGACTAGGTTGCAAAAATACTATTCTGTTATTTCCTGCCAAACACTGCTACCCTTTAAGGCAGAGGTGACTGAAGTTTCCCTCTACCCCTGCCCCTATACACACACACACACACACACACACACACACACACACACACTTTTTGTGTGTGAGTCTTCAGGTAACAAATATCATTGCAAGTTTACCGCAGGGCAGTGAAAATAGTTGTTATTTAAAAAAAAAAAAAAACTCTATTGTTCATTATAGAAAACCATAGAATTCACCCTAAATATACATGTAATCAAGGTAGGGCGTGCAGCCCCTTCTGCTCCCGGGTCATGTGCCATATGACCAAATGCACTATCTAATCTCTGAACCTGTTTCCTCAGGATGAAAGAGGGTTTTCAGGGTAATTAGAGGACTTTGATTGTATACATACACGTGTATAGGGCTGGCCTTTATTGATATAATTGCCAAGGTATATGTGTTTAATAACTTATTGAAAGGAGTTATTTTGGTTTTGTTTGCTTTGTTTTGGTTTTACTCCAGGCCTGGGGAGTCTCCGTTGCATTAAGCCAGTAGATCCATTTTTTTTCCTTGCCATCCTGTTAACTCAAGTACAGGTAAGTTTAAAAGAGAGTTCTGACCTGGATGCTAAAGCTGGAAGACTTCCATAAACCCAGTCTTTGCCACCTCCAGTTGAAAGTCCGGAAATCAAAAGCCCTTCCAAGTTCTAGCAAAAGTAACGTAGTCAAGCAATAATTCGTTTTCCCTTATTTTTCCGTTTTCTTTCTCTCCATGATTAAGCATATCCCAAAATGAGATTAAAAAGCCGAGTTAGCAGAGAGCCTTCCCATTCATCATCTCAGTGATTACGTAAAGTTTTAAACGGTCTGGTGATATCTATGTGAAAAACAAGCACGTGGGAGCACTTGGCTTCTGCATTTCCCTTAACGCCTAAACTTAGGGAAACATCATTAGGCTAAATAATAGGTTTTGCTGCCTCTAGGAATCAAAATCAGTAAATGGACCCAAAGCAGAGATATGGAAAAATATGTCTACAGAAAAGTTCTGAAGACAAATAGCATCATGGTATTATCTTAATCCGAATCATTTGCACCTTTATTATGACTATGAAGTGAAACAATATGAAAACAGGTTCAGTCTAGTATATTTCTAAAATCGTATTTTGCATTTTGGAAGAATCATTGAAAAAAAAATCTGAAGCTCCAGCAGAACCCCACATGGGGCACAGTTTTTCTGTTAGGGGTCTTCTGAGACAGTAATAGAGTAGAATATTCCCACTAATAAAGGGCAAACGCCAGCTCCTCTGGGCTGGTTTCAGCACAAGGCACTACTAGCAGCCGTTGTCTCTGATGCAAGGTCCTTAGTCACATCCTGAAGAGATTTGGGATGCGTTTATTTAACTCACCCTACTACCTCCAATTAACAGGCTTCAGTCCTCAATAAGGCATGATCTCATTTAGCCCTGTCTCCCTTCAGTTAAAAACAATGATTCTCTTCCAGGTGCATTAAAAAAAAAAAAAAAAAGGTACAACTCATGAGGCAATTGCATTACTACACAGGATGTGAAGACCCAGGTCTCTGCTGCTGCTTGTTGAAAGCAAGAAGTTCTTTTGACTGTCTAGCTCTACGACCCCATAAACCCTGCCAGTAAACCTTTCCGGGGAAATGTTGTTGCTGTTCTTAAAGAGTAGCTCTTAGGCAACACAAACAAAAGCATTTTTACAACTTGGTTTTCTGAATTCTACCATCCAGGAAAACCAATAATGGCTACTTCCATCTACTCTTTTGTTGTTCACTCGTTTAAAATAGAACTTAGGGAAGTGGTACAACAACCTAACTTTCCTTCCCACAATCCTCTGCGCCAATCCTTTCCTACTTGTGCCTGGCAGAATGGCTCCCGCCAATTCTGAGTGGTGAGAAGGGCTGTTCTGCCGTCAACGATGCTGCGACCCAAGAATACACCAACATTCACAAGTGCGTCTGTGAATGGACTTCAAGAAGGGTACTCAAAGAAATCCGGACGTTTGCCATAAGGGAGGTGGGGACTGCAGTTGTGTGCCTTGGTACCAGATTCAATGAAGCCACCTGGGGCCAACAGAATGTTCTTTATCACATCCGAGTGTGTTTTCCCAGAAAATGTAATGAGGATGAGGATTCACCAAACAAGCTCTACGCACTGGTAACTTACACACCTGTTACCACATTCAAAAATCTACAGACAGTCGAGGTGGATAAGAGCGAACCTGCTGAATGTCAAATAAAGTTGCAGAACTGCCATAAACAAACAAGGAACGTAGGGATGAAAACCGCCTTTAGTAGTTATGCACCATGCATAGTAACACTGAACTTCACTGGGTCAGGAAATGCCCCGTTAATGTTTAATGGCTACATAAAGTTCTCTTTTATAAATGCACTATGTTAACAAATCCTCTGTGACATAGATATTATAAATATGGCAGTGAGCATTTGCTTATAAAATTATACACAACTCTTTACCCTGATGCTTCCATGCAGACGAACCACTCCACTTAACTCCGTATGGAAATGCGGTAATAAAGAACTTTATTATAATAAGCTAGCTGGAGGGAGAAGGTGGGGATTCTTTTCCCTAAAGAGCCATCTTGCTGGGAAACTCATGTACAGGCGGGTTGGGAATATGAGAACGGTGATCCTAGAGTGAAGGGTACCTTCTCACCAGTGGAGGCTTGCTCAAGTGATGTCTGTCTAATTGTAATCAGCTAGTGATGAGGGCTTACCGTTGCCTGCAAATGTCAAGCAGAAAGATCGTGTCCTCTGAGCTGTTGCGGTCATTGATTAGTGTGCCCACCTTCCATCCCTGACCTATTTATACAACAGACAGGCTAGAGAAAGTAGCTGCCCCGATTGAGGTTGCCAAACTCAATGTAAATGCAAGGAACTCTACTTCTTGTGTGTTTGTTGCAAGAGGATCATGTTAGGAAAAATGGGGAAGCATCCTGAGCTCTGAGGTTCAACATGGAACTGTGCTAAGAAAGTTTCCATCATTCTTTTCAGCTTCTGAGGATGCCAGCGTCCCATTACTTCCGGCAGCATCACTTCACTCCTGTCTTTGCCTTTGTGGTCACGTTGTCACCTGTCCTTTTACAGTCTAATCTCCTCTGGCCTACAGAGGCATTGCATTTAGGCTCGAAAATAAAGATAATCTCCTCCCACCAAGAAATTTAATCACACCCTCCAAGTTGCTTTTGCCATATAAGGTAACATCATGGGTTTTAGAGATTAGGACCTGTGCTTGTTTTGATTTGGTTTGTTTTTGTCAATTTGGCACATGCTAGGGTCATCTGGGAAGGAAAAAACCTCACATGAGAAAATGCTTCCATCAGACTGGCCTTTGGTTAATGATTGTTGGGTACTCTCTTTATTAATGATTGATGTAAGAGAGGCCGGCCCACTGTGAGCAGTGCCACACCTAGGCAGATGGTCCTGGGTTGTATAAGAAAGCAAGTTCCACAACTTATTTAGGAACATCACACATATATATGAATATATATATATATATATGTATGTATATATACCCGTGTGTGTGAGTTGTAAAGGCCACGAATCTGAGAGCAAGGGGACTTGCAGGGAAGGGTTGAAGGGAGAAAAAGGAAGAAGAAAAATTATGTAATTATTTTTTAATTTCAAAAAAATATATTATTTAAAAAGCAAGCTGAGTGACCCATGGGGAGGCAGTAAGTAGCTCTGCTTCATAGTCTCAGCTTTAGTTCCTGCTTTGGTGCTCCTGCCTTACCTCAGCAATGGAGCGTCATCTGGAAGTGCAGGCAAAACAAACCCTTTGCTGCATAAGTTGGTTTTGGCTAGTGTTTTAGCACAGCAACAGAGAAGCAAACTAATACAAGACCCAAGTATATCTGGAGGCCATGTATTTGTCTACCCATGCTGATTTGATGCAGAGAAAGTAAACTGCATGGAATCTGAGGTAATCAACAGGGTTTATTAATGCCCAAGAAACCAGAGAAGTGTGGATTCTTAATTGTAGAGATGATTCTGGTCTCACCATCGCATGTTTACATGTATCAAAGCACTAATCCAAACTAGTACTTGAGTCAAAGCAGCTTTGAAATCAGGTTGTGCCACAAGTCTGCACGGACAGCCTCTTTGTAGACCAAACGTGGAGGATCACCAATGCCAGACCAACTTATGATACAGAGGACACTCAAGGCTTATCAGCTCAGCAAGACCCTGTCCCAGAGTACAAAAATAGAAACAGGCTAGATACGTAGTTTGACTAGAATACTGGGCAAGCAAGTACTAGGCTCTAGTTCAGTCTTCAGCAGGGGTTACTAGCAGAAATATAAATGACCCAAAACAGCTTCACTAGAAGCTTTAACACAACATAGATGATGGCTTCCCCATAGCCATGCAGATGGAGCAAGCCTCAATTAACTGCTCCCAGCCTGTATGCTATAACACTCCTGGAAACTAGAACCATGTTCAGTTACAAATGGCTTGGGGAGCAGACGGACTCTCAGGGGAGGATTCAATGACCAAACAAACAACAATAGACACCAATAGACTCTTGAAAGCATGCATATCTGATCCCATGAACACAAGGAACACAGTCTACACAGCAAGACAGACATGTTGATACTCTGGGAAGGTTAACATAGGCTCATTTATTCCATGAGCTTATTAAATGCCTACTGTCTATTGAGATACTAAGGTATCTTCAACCCAGATACTAGTCTTTGGTAAAGACAGAGAAGAAAAACATTAACCAATCACAAGTACTATTTGTTGGAGGAACTTACATTCTAGCAAACTTGAGAAGTGAAGATTTCAGAACTGAAAGGGCCCACAAGGAACCCTAAGACTTAGGAATGGACCACCACTGAAGAAACGTGTGCTTGAGATTCTTCTTGGGGGCTGGAGAGATGGCTCAGCGGTTAACAGCACTGACGGCTCTTCCAGAGGTCCTAAGTTCAATTCCCAGCAACCACATGGTAATTTACAGCCATCTGTAACAAGATTGGATGCCCTCTTCTGGTGTGTCTGAAGACAGCAACAGTATACTCAAAAGGTTTCTTTTTAAAAAAAAAAAAAGCTACAATGATTATTGACAGAAAGGAAGGAAGGAAGGAAGGAAGGAAGAAAGGAAGAAAAGAAAAGAAAAGAGAAGAAAAGAAAAGAAAGGGAAGGAAAAGAATTTCCAAAATGGGGAAACTGAAAGGACAATAAATTAGATGGAAAAAAAAAAAAAAGAACTGAGAGATGGCTCAACGGTTAAAGAGAAGACTGCTCTTCCAGAGGTCCTGAGTTCAAAGCAACATGGTGGCTCAAAGAATCTCCAATGGGATCTGATGCCCTGTTCTGAAAGAAAGTGAACTCATAATACAAAGGGGCTGAAGATGGCTCAAAGGAAAGAGCAAAGAGGTCCTGAGTTTCCAAAATGGGGATCAAACTGCATCCGAAACAATACAGTGTACTACATTGAAGAAATAAATAAAATCTTTTAAAAAAAAAAAAAAGAAGGAAATTCTTCTTGTGGAATCACTATGCATGGCGTGTTCACTGTCAAATTCCACACAACATTTCTGGAGCAAAACTGTTCAAACTTGAAACGTTTGCAGAGTACAGAAAAAACACACACACCACATCCTCTCCAAGAGCTTCAGTAACCTTGATGCCCAAACCTGATCGAGGACCCTGAGAAACTGTATCTACATCTCCGTCACAGAATGGAAAAGAAAGAAAAGCGTTTCCACAGATCGATCAGCCGTAGCTTGGTATGTAAAACACATTTGCATGTCAATTTCTTTTAATTTCACCGCTACCTAAAAATCAATATAAAGCCCATTGCTAAAGTGACTTAGCAACAAAGTTAGCAAATGAGTCTTAGAATGAGTTTCAAGGCTAACTTTATACTTTTTAAGGCACCTAACAAGTAATTCCCAGAACTACGGGATTTAAGAGAATGTCTAGAGATACAATGTTCTCGTGGATACAAAGACTGGTGAAAAATTTTTAAATCTCTCCCAAACGACATGTAGATTCAAACCAATAACTCAGAAATACCAGGCACATTGTAATGGACATTTCTTAGCCATCCTGCGTTTGACAAGCAGTCCCTTCTTTCAGTGAGCTGAGCTGTGTATTTCAGTGGAACTTAGATTATTTCAATCCAGTGGTTAAGAACAGATGCTCCCCCGGAAGGCCGGGTTCACTAGTACAAGAGGTGGCCCTTTTACATCCTCTCTGGCGTTGGAGGATTTTGCCCCTTCTGAGCAGT
The DNA here is from genome assembly GCF_011064425.1 of Rattus rattus. Taxonomy (NCBI): domain Eukaryota; kingdom Metazoa; phylum Chordata; class Mammalia; order Rodentia; family Muridae; genus Rattus; species Rattus rattus. Next base: position 182,926,845 of record NC_046156.1, read on the forward strand.
GTGCCTCACTGTGACCTTGGTTATGGGAGTAAGGGCATAAGGACAGCGTGGCCTGCCTTCCCAGACTTGTGACCTGGGCTCCCCCTTCCCCCGACCTATGGCAACCTTTTTCTCTGTATGTAGTCAGTTGGCCACAAGGCAGTTGCCCTCGAGCAGCCTGATGAGGATGGATGCAAAGATCAGCACACCCTTCTACACAGTCTCATCGCTGTAACTAGAGTTAGTCAAAGGCAAGCGGCGCTATAATAAAATTGTCTCAAGCATCAGGGAGGGGGAAATGTAGATTCTATTGCCAGTCTGTCTGGGTTTAAACCTTGGCATTATCTCTTTCCAGTTCCATGACCTCAGGCATGTTACATGATTTCTCTTATATTCACTTATTACCCTCAAATACTCACCTCACAGAGTTAGTAAGATTAATAACAGCATACTCCTACAATGGTGTCTGGCACGTAGCAAGCATTATGGAAGTGTTGGATGCCGCTGCTGTTTTTAGTACATTCCCTACTAGTCTGAGATCCTTGAAAAAACAAACAAACAAACAAACAAAAACGGTGTCTTGTTGTATTATGAAGTTTCAAGCCTGCCTTGATGCTCAGATGTTGGCTGCGTGGTCATTTTCTGCAAAATAAGCTGGTGCTCAGGGCATATATTCTGAAGAGTTATATTTAAAGAAGCCTCATGAGCCTAAACCTGTGAAATGAAAGTCCGTTTTCTTCATTAGGGTCTAAATACGGCCCACAGCAATGCTGTGAAGATTCTAACTGCTGATCACCTCCGCCATTTTGATACATTTGTTCACCAAATGCCCAAAATCTTCCCAATGTTCCATGACTGTTTCAATTTGAGGATGAGGTCCGGTGAATTCCACTCTTCAATGGGAGAAATCACAGGTCCATGCAGGGTCCCTCTCCTGACGCATGCATTTCTTTTCTCCCCCTATGACTTCCATTCCTGTCCTCCAACAGGAAGTCATCCCTGTGCATCTTCTACTTTGAAAGCTGTCAACAGTTGCTCATGATGTCCCCAGCTGGACAAAAATCCTTAAACGTAACTTAATAAGTGCTACTAGCTCGAGGTCCCTTACTGGTGTTTCTCAAGTTATTTTTTTTCCTGCCATCCAAACAAGAGTCTTCATCTCCCATAAAATCCCCAGCGTTTTCTCTTGCTTTGGGGCCTTTCACACTTTGGCAATCTGTTTTGTGTGTACCATTCAGCCGAAATCTAATGAGGTCCATATATTTATCCAGGTCTCTGGCATCTAATCTCATGGGCCTCTTCAGCCTGTATAAAACACCTTGTGCTCCTGAGTTTGTTACTAAGCTAGTCCTTGTTTTGCAGACCGGTTTACTCTGCACCAATACAAAGCATATTTGTCTGGCAACTTCTTCACCCTCGCAGCCCATCCCATTCCTTTTACCTGCATTTGCTTTAGCCCTATACCGAAATACAGGATATCTGAAGGTATTGGGCATATAAGGCCAGGATTCTCTCTAGCAGGCTGAAAGGAACTGTGAACCCACTGGTTGATACAGCGTTGCCTAAATGCCCCGATTATGGCACAGCCCGCATCTCATGCTCTGGCTTTTCCTCCCAGCATGCCTTCCCACTCCTCAACAGTTTGCACTGCCTAAATGAAACATTACAAAGCAGGGAATCCCCTGAGATGTGATTTTTTTTCACTGCAAGTTATTTTACAGTTAAATCTTCCAGAAGAAATAAATACAGTTTTAAATCAGTTACTTAAATACAGCATCAGTTCTTCTTTTTGGAGAGTAAAGCCTGAAGAAGAAAACATGCATAAAATAAGCATTAATGGGCTAGTTAATAGGTGTCTTGGGAGCTAGGGATTCATGGGTTCATGCTTTCCCATACCTTCCCTCCACTGTTGGCTGTGAGTCTGCCGTCTGCGCCTGCGTGTTGGGCTTAATTTCTCACCAGGCAGACTGGTTCATTACAATGCTGTTATGAGAGACTTTTCTCCAAACAGGACTCTATGCTGACACTGGGATATTTTTTTCATGCATTTCAGTGCCGTCAAATGCTCTGAGGAAATTTGTATCAGAGGAGCCAGCCACATCATGCACTCTATCAAAATGTATCAGCGAGTCATCCTTTGTGTATAACCAGTCAGGATAGGGCCATTTGAACTTGAGTGTGATCCTCACCATGTTTATTCCAAGGCCTCTGTATATTACCTTTGTGCACATACATGTTCTAGCACACACCATGGCTGACTACTGATGGTGTGTGTGTTGTGGTACTAGACTGCTAGAAGAAGCTAAATATGAAATTCTATCTTTCTACTGCTCAAGCTGCCTCCAAAGAAACCAAGGTACAAAGGCGTTGATAGAATTCTCTCTGTCATTATAAAGAATATCATGACAACACAGCCCAAGAGGTTTGAACAGTTTCATCAGTAGCGACTGAAACTATGGACCAAGGCCGGTGGCATGGCGGGAGTTCAAGGGATCCAAAGATGACAGACAGTTAACATCTACCACACGACTGTGCTTTGTTAGACTTACACCGTGTGTGTTTCTTTCTGTTACCTCAACAGTCAGATCGAGCTTTGGCAGAAAACAAGATCTAACTTTAAATCTTAGAAGCTTGACTCTCTGTATGAGCTTAAGAATCTGAGATGGGTGTAGCATATCCATAAATTCCTCAAGGTTGTGATGGTTAGACATGAAGACACAGACCAAGGCTGCCTCTATGTCTCTGCACTGGAAACATTATTGGAGGGTGTGTGGATGGTGTTGGGGGTGCTTCATGGTGATTTTGAGTTGGCCTGGAGCTGTAGAAGAGTCCTACTCCTTCCTACTCAGAACGTTAGAACCATGATAATCATCAAAAAGTTGATAAACTGAACCAAACCAACCAAGGATTACAAGCAATAAAAAGGTGAGGTGGCTTGTGATCAAAAATAGATTGTAACATTTGTAGATGAGACACTGTAGGAGTATGCTAGCTTAGTGTCCCCCTAAGGTCTGCACTTTGTGCCACTATGAAAGCTGCCAAGCACATCAGTAAGGGACCCTCTTTAGCAGCCAAAGGAAGCAGCTGACCATTAGCTTTCTCCATTGCGGCTGTGGCCTCCTTCGGCAGCTGCCATCTGCGACATTCCATCTGTCTTCCAAAGGTAGATGTATTAAAAGGTGTTTCTCGGTGGACACAAGATTGTCTCTCTGCCAATGACAAGCACACAAACAAAGAACTGTTGACCCTTGTCAGTAGAGATATCTATATTGAGAAGATGATTTAGGCAAACCTTTCATTATGTAGAAGGAAGCAGATGGTAAATTGTTGTAGGATGTAGTTGTATTAGAAGAACCACTTTCAGTTTGAAACTGTAACCCGTTTACTTGTATAAATGTTCTCTATGCAATGTACTACTTCAATAATGTCTAGACTCTCAAATTAAATTTTCTAAGCCACATACAAAATATCAATAAGTAGGCGATGTTTTGAATTTGCCAAGGGAAAAATTGCTTTTGTTTTTACCAGGCTCCAACCTTTAGGGCATATTTCAAAAGGAAAGAAAGAAAGAAAGAAAGAAAGAAAGAAAGAAAGAAAGAAAGAAAGAAAGAAAGAAAGAAAGAAAGGATAATTTTGCTTGATACAAGGCTGTTCAACATCTGATTCACTAATATTAACAATGTAGTCTATATTATGTATAAAGGTGATATTCTTCAGTAAGAAGACTGGAGGGCTAGATAACCCAGAAATAATATAGTAGACTTCATCATTTTTCTTTATTATAAGATAAATAATTTGCTTTCTGCTACAAAGGGTCATTTCAAGAAGTTAAACACCAAGAAAAAGGATATTACAGTAATCTCCTGACCATGGACAATTCCTATTAAAAATAAGAGGTTCAAATTGTACTGTCTCAGTCATTGTTCTTTAAAGGAGTAAATAACAGTCAGGAGATACTTGGCTGTGACTGGAAGGGGCAGCCACAGATCTCTGCTTCTTTGTTTAGATCTTTCAAGAAAAGGCTACCACTGTTGAGTATGTTACATGTGCTGATTTGACATCCCACCCTTCTAAAACTTGATGAATTATTTTCAAAATGTCTAGGAATCGAGTAAATGCAAGGATAGCATGTGAAAATGTGGGTTGAATAAAAAAAAAAAGACTTCTACCAAAAATAATTCATCCTACTCATGGCAACAGCCCTTGAGTACACACTAATATAACTGGTCACTTTTAGGGATATTTATATTTCGAAGTAACGAGGTAGTGGTTGAATAGATAATCAGATTACATTGCCGGCATTACGTCTTTCATTTTGGCCCATCTGAGATACTGAAGACACCAGATATTCTGTATTTAATGCAGCATCACTTAAAAACAAATGGCACCTCTTGTCATGGTCTGGATTCTAAAGCAGAAATTGACACTCCGGGATCATGGAAGAAGGAGAAAATATCACGATATACCATAGCAAATGTGATAAACCAAGTGTTCAAAAAGCCAAAACACCCTTTGCATTTAAAAAGAAGAGAAAGGGTGAGGGCAACTTGATTCAAGTCGCAGAATGGAGCTGAGTGAAGTCCCAGCTCTCACATGGATGCTGAGAAGAGACCAGACATCTGTGACAGAAGAGCACCCTCCTGCTTTCTTAGGGGGAAATTGGGCTGTATGCATATTTAGTAAATTAACAGATGTTTCTGATACATCTAACTCAGAAGGCTTCATCATGTTCCTTGTGTTTGACAAGTACAAAATTAAGCCAGTTAAATCAGTCTCAAGGCATAAAAGGCTGTGTAAGCAGTGTCTCTAATGGCCAAAAGCTGGAGTAGTCCTTGCGTGGGAATAAACCGCTTCTCCCACCTACATACTCTTCTGCTCATACTATTACGGACTGCTGTAGCTACAAGCTGGCCGAGGGATACACTGTTCTATTGCACCCTCCTTCTCATTGTCATAGTACATTGGAAACTCTACAGGTCATTTATTCATAATGAGCCATAGATACCGCCCCCCCCATATGGTTTTTTGCTCTTAGATGGTCATTCCTCAGCCCCGGTCTCTGAGCAGCCATACTGTCTCAACCAGATCCGCTGCTGTGGGAAATGACAGTTGGAGCTAAGGTGGCAATTGAAGAGCAGTTGGGGTATTGCCCCACCCCCACATGCCCATTCTGCAACCATGTGACAACAGCTGCATAACTGCATCAATGATGCTCTCGTTGGCAGCTCCTCTCCAGAGACTCGATGCTCGGTAGATATATGGTGATTCCGGTTTTGTTTTTTGTCCCTTCATGCATGGAGGTGGTAATGGCTTCTTCTGCAGACAGTTCTTTGGGGTTTTCCACTCTCTTGACTCCCCCTGTCCAGTTCAATGTAACGAGTCCCCTCATTAAATCTCTACTAAATCCCATCTGAACAACCTCCTGGTTTCTACTAAAACCACTCTCTGCCAAGTATGCAGTGATGAAACTGATGAAACCAAGCGGTTAGAACCAGACATTCCAAGTGGACAGGTAGCTTCCTGAAGCTTCATTCCATATGGGCACATTTCCTTCGTAAGGATTTAGGTATGTAACTATATACCTGAACATTTTGTCTGCATAGGAGGTTTTTAAATGTTATGAGATATTGTGAAATAACAAAAAAAAAAAAGTTTAATCGAAACCATGAAGTCAAGTTCATTTTTAGGATTTGCAAATTTCGGACTTGAATAAGTGGATCAAACATTCACAACAGGCTAAGGAAGTGTTGGTGCAAGTAGGTAGAAAAGGGAATTGATTCCATGACCAAGACTTCATACAACCCAGGTATGGATGGAAGGGTTAAATAAGGCTGTTGTCTCTGCCTCAGGTGTTGAGTCCAAAGCCACTAACTTAGCTAAACCGGCAGATGTGAAGAAAAGCAAAGGTAAACTTGAACTACCAAGAATGACCTAGAATCTCTAAAGATAAACCAGACTGGGTATCTGTTTCCCACCGTCCTCATCCCTGATGTTGCAAAAGTCTGCTTATCTCACCACCAAAGCACATCTACGTGTGGCTCAGGATTTGAAAAGCTTGGAATCTGGTAGTACCAGGGGCATAAGTGCTGCCCTATTTGTACAAGGCGAGCGGATTACTGGCGCGATGTGGCACTCTCCCTGCCACATGCTGACATCCAGGGTGTAAAGTAACCTGACTGTATCACAACTTCTGCTTTATAAATCCTTCCTAGGTTTCTCTCATTGCCAATTCCAGCTCAAGAACATAGATGTCGGCACAGGAGAGTAGAAAATCTTCTAGCGCAGGAAACCCAATAGTTCAAAGTGACCACAGTCCGTCCCTTCATAATTGGCATCTACACATTCCTCCTCATCCAGACTTACCATCTAACTGAAGACCTTTGCAAAATCATGCTTCTACAAAAGTCACCACCATCGCTACACCAGCTGTTAACATTTCCCCACAGAGAAAAATCTCTTTACTCCTCTTGGGTCAAATTCAGTTCCATTTTGACTGAACCATACTTCCTGTTGATACAATTAATTAGAGATATAAATTTAATTACTACTGTGAGTAAGGAACTGAGAAAAGATACAGGGTTGGGGATTTAGTGTGGTGTGTGTGTGTGTGTTCGTGTCCCGGCTCTGGAAAAAAAAAAAAAAAAAAAAAAAAAAAAAAAGATACATGTTGTGTGTGTGTGTGTGTGTGTGTGTGTGTGTGTGTGTGTGTTTTTGGTGAAGTCACACCAAAATAAAATACAAATTCCTATATATATCCTGTTTTTACAGGTGATTATAGCATTTAAGTACTCCATATTCTTTTGGTCCTCAACAAGCACTGAAAAATTTCCCTGGGTCCCCGCCTATTATAGAGATACAAGCCCTCGATATTCCTTGAGAATCAGAGCCTTTGGCAAGATGATCTGGGTTGAATTTTGTAGTTTTCTCCTAGTGTTACTATTAAGAATCTATCCACATACCTATGTACACTTATATAAATCTTTCTTGGGCTGACACAGAAATTGCCAGTGTTCAGTATCTTTAAACGACAGAAATGCGTTCCCTCATCATGCAGGACGGCTGAAGTCTGCAATAAAAATATCATCGGGTTTGGTTCTTTCTCGGAAGTAAGGAGATTGAACACGATATCCCAGCCCTCTCTCTTAGCCTTGGGCAAGTTTCGGAAATTCCCAGAATTCCTTGGCTAAAGCAGCAACCCTAGCCTGCATTTGCTGTCACACGCCCAACTTCCCTCTGTATTTCTGCTTACAACACCAACCACGCTGGACCAGGGCCCACCTTAATTATTTATGATCTCATTTTAATTTAGTTATATCAACAACAACTCTGTTTCTATATTACAAAGGATTAGAATTTCAGCCTATATGTTGGGGGAAAGCAATTCTGTTTAAAATCCTAGGATGCCTGACTCTTCATTTCAGAGGTATCCTCCCCGCCTTCAGTTTGGAGAAATGAGTGACCTGAATTCTACCTGCTGCCTACCATAGCCCTGTCAGGCAGTAACTACTGTTTCCCCATGTTGACCCCATGAGGAGTACAGGGTGACTACATTGCAATCTCAGCTCCCAAGTTAATAAACTCATTTCTGTGTCTCTTGGTAGAAGCATTCTTCTTGGGGAACGAAGAACTCTCAAAACAGTAGAGCCTGAAGTTAAGGGGTCAGAAAGCAAACTTTCGCTCTGGGTCACCAATAGTAACAGTAAGAAGAGCCATTCCTACTTTTGACCTCGATTCCAAAAGTCCTGGCTGTGGAGGAAAAGTGCCATCTGACTTTCACCGTAAATCTCATCCCAAGGCAATACCTATTTTCCTGGGCCTAACAGGTTGCCATGCAACAGGGACTATAACTCTTCAAAGCCTGACTGACTTCATCGTTCTTTCTTGTCATTTGCTTTAGCCGTCATGGGGACAGGATAAATCCCAAAGTCACGAGTCCAGTGCCATACCTTGTCTGCTGTAAAGTTAGTTTCTTGTCCAGAGCAATGCTTTGTAAAATATAGCAAGCGTGTTGCGTTACTACCCCAGATGGTAGTTCTGACACCAGCACGGAGAGGTAAAGCGAAATCCTCTTCCACCGTGGGTATCTATCCCACTGAGAACAAAGCAGTACTACTCCAGTGATGAATGTGGCTCGGTATATCAACGTAATCAATCTGGCAACAGGTGGCTAGCTAGATCTCCTGGGCTCACACTCCCCCTCAAGGAATGATGCCATATTTGATGTTCAGTGTTGGTTTGTACTGCCCGGAGGCAGGGCACTCTAGAGCCTTGGACTGGTTAGCTGTGGTAAAAAGGAACTCATGTTTTGAGACCATGCATTAATGGCATCCTCATGTGATCATTGGCCAATGGGAAGGCCAGCTACCAGTGAGGGAACAGGCCCAGTGTGCCCACCGAATGAAGAAAATCCTTTCCTGACTTTATTCTTGGGGAAGTGTTGACATAAGACAGAAATACCTTCTTATGAATAGTCTGAATAGTCACATTCTGGTTCCCCAGACACAGTCTTCCTGTCCTGATCCCTTTCAGTCCCTGATTAGCCACCTAAACTGTTAGCTGTTCCCCAAAATCAATGTGAACCTTCAGCAACCTTGACTTCCACAATCTTGTGTGTGTGTGTGTGTGTGTGTGTGTGTGTGTGTGTGTGTGTCTGTGTGTGTGTGTGTGTGTGTGTGTGTGTGTGTGTGTGTGTGTGTGTGAGGGAGTAAGATCCATGCCACAGTGTGGAGTTCAGAGGACAACTTTGTGGAGCTAGCTCTCTCCTTCTACTGTTTTGTGGGCTGAAATCAGAACCTGAACTCAGGTCACCAGCCTTGTGCCTTTACCCAGTGAGCCATCTCACTAGCATATGGTTGTGATTTTTAATGTAAAAAAAATTGAGCATGTTTGCACTTTCTAAACTGTTAGCAATAAACAAATCATTACTTCTCCAGAAAGATCCAATTTCTGCTGGGAGTGCTGGGTAGATCCCACTCGGGTTCTTGGCATCAGGTCTTGTGACTACATTGCTCCTCTGGAGAAAGGATGAGAGAAGCCCTCCATGTCCCTTGCTCCCGTGTCCTCGGTGCTCCGACTTCTCTCCAGAGCCACAGTTCGGTGTGTGGGAGTCTGCTTTATTCTGCCATGGGTGATCCTACTTAATTTTAGTCTTCTCATGCTATGCGCTTTGTAGCGAAGGTAATTTTAAAAGCAGCCCACACTGAGCCTAAATACAATCCTAGGCAAGAAAGGGGTGGCTATGCTGTCAGGTTAGCACAAACCTAGACATATAGAAAAGGAGATCTCAACTCAATAACTTGCCTACAGATCGGCCTATAGTCAAGTCTGGGGAGGCATCTTCTTGATTAATGGCTGGTTGGGGTAGGGCAGCCCACTGTGAGTTATGGCACTTTGGGGAGGTGGTGTGGGGCTGTATAGGACAATGGATGGGCAAGCAGTAAACGTGTTCCTCAGTGGCCTCTGCCTCCAGATTTCTGCCTTGGCTTCCACTGACGGTGGACTATAACTTGTAAGCCAAACCAATCCTTTCCTTCCAAGTTGCTTTCAATCTTAGTCTTTACCACAGTCAGGAAAAGCAACTAAGACACATACTAGTTCCCATCGTTTTGATCAAACATCTTAACTGCCTTCTCTATCCCTGGAACTTTTATCAGAAAGAATGAAAGCCAGAGACATAATGGAAGGGGAATAGGGGAAAATTTCATAGACTAAAGTAATCACAACAGTAATTATGAAGGAAAGAATGAGTTTAATGTTGTATTCTACTTTTAAAGCTATGGAAAAAATTCTTGCCACATACATACGGCAAAACAAAACGTAGGCACGGAAAAAATGACTGACGGTAAAAATAGCAAAATACTTAGCCAAGCTTGGAGTCATTAAAGTAATACAGCTGCAGACAGTTTATAGGTTTCTGTTTTTAATTAGCTTAAAGAGTACAGTGCTTGGCTCAGGCAGGCATCTAGCTGCTACAGCAGACTGATTAACTTTCACCCCACTTCTTTAGCTTCCCAAAAGTTGTTGAGACCTTGGATCAGGGCAATTCTGGATTTCACAATACTCTAGAGCAGTAAAGATTTCTCTTTGTGAGGGTTTCATGGCTGTGAAGAGACAGTATGATCACGGGAACTCTTATAAAGGAAAACATTTAACTGGGGCTGGCCTAGAGTTCAGGTGCTTAGCCCATTATCATCATGGTAGACAGGAAGTATGGCGGCACACAGGCAGACCTGGTGCTGCAGAGGTAGTTGAGAGTTCTGCATCCGGATTGGCAGGCAACAGGAAGAGTGACACTGGGCCTGGCCTGAGCTTCTGAAACCGCAAAGCCCACCCCAGTGACACACAACAAGGCTGTATCTGCTCCAACAAGGCCGCCATTTCCAAAAATGCCAATCCCCGTGAGTCTGTGGGGCCATTTCCGTTCAAACCACCACAGAAGTCTCCAACCCTTACACACCAGGGGGAATATCAGAACTTCTGACTAGGCTTTCCTAACTCGGGGTTTGGGGATTTTTTTTAGATCTGCCAATAAAGAGGAAAATCCCGCCACAGCCTCTAAACAGTGATATAATGACTCATCTACTCCTTAAATGGATACGGATCTGAAATGCTCAGCACCAAGACCTCTGACAGAAAAACAAAGTGGGTTTCTATCTTAGATCTCATAGAATAGTCACACCATCCTATAACCCTTCTAAGGGGTTGGCGTGAGTGCTAACCACATATTCCAAAGCACAATACTACTTGAAATTCAGCTCTTCTTTCTTTTCTTCTTTATCTTTTTTAAATAAGATGTATTTATTGTGATTTTATGTGTGTTGTATCTTGCCTGCATGTATGTCTGTATAAGGGTGTCAGATCCCCTTGGACTAGGGTTACAGACAGCCGTGAGCTGCCATGTGGGTGCTGAGAATTGAACTCAGGTCCTCTTAACCTCTGAGTCATCTCTCCAGCCCCCCCTTCTCTTTATTTTAAGGATTTTATTTCAATGTTTGTGTGGGGGGGGTCAGAGTGCATGTACAAACATCAAGGGGTATCCTTCTTCATCACTCCTGCCTATTTGAGGCAAGGTCTCCCCGAACCTAGGGCTCACATTTTTCTCAGGTAGGTCAAAGCTAGCAAGCCTCAGAGATCCTCCTGTTTCTGCTACCTTGGAACTGAGGTTCCAGCTATGAGTGGGACCTCTGGCTTGTTGGGTGGGGGCTTAGATCCAAACCCTGGTCCTCATGGTTGTACAGAAAACATAAATTCCTAGCTGCTGGACTATCTCTCCTGTCCCTCAGTTGTTAAGGGGTACTATCTAAATAAAGATGTGTGGGTGAATGGAATAGAATGGACAGACCAGCTAAGCTCATGCACATATGACCAAATAATGTACATATAGTCCTCTTTTCAACAAATGGTGCTGGGAAAGCTGGATATCCATAGAGCAAAGGGTCAAGTTGGGCCCTTGCCTTAATACCACTTGTCAAAACCAACTGAAAATGAATTGAAGAGCACTTAATGTAGAAGATAAAAATCATAAAGTTTTAGAAGAAAACGGAGGGAATAACTTTGAGACGTTGAATTTGACACTATATTCTTGGACATGATACACTAATAAATTTAATAAATCTTAATCCAGTCCTCCTCCTTTGCAGATGAAAAACAGTTTGTCACCTGTCCAAACTATTAGAAAAAAGGATTACACTGGGATTTGGCTCATGGTCTAGACGTTGTAGATAAATGAAATAAGTCAACGAGAACAAAGCATGAAAGGCAGAGCCGATACACAGTGGGCAGGTGTCGTGTAGCATTCTGGAGCTCTGCTCTGATTTATTTTGACTCGTGGATGCCTCTGTTGACTAATTAAATTGTCCAAATGTGACTCTAGGCCAAGGCACATCCCATTCCCTTTCTAGTAAATCAGTGTAGCAGGCAGAGGAGAGTTATTAATAACTAAGCACCGGGGGTGGAATTAATCAATTAGCATGGAAGCAATAGTTGGTAGATTACAGCTCTTCCTGGAGAAAGAACAAAACGACGCAAGTAGAGTAAAGGAAGAAGTGCGAAGCTTCAGTTCTGTGCACTACTCTGGCTGTACTTACGAAGCTTGAGTGTGCAGCTACCTGAATCTGTTAATAACAATTTCCAACCTAGAAAACTAGGGGAGCCAAGGGAGGCATGGGGGCCCACAGAGGGTTCTATCTTCCGAACAGAAGCAACTTTAAAAGTATTTACGATGTAACTATTTGTCATGCTATGTATTCATTGTATACACTTTCCCATAGGTGATACTTAATGATAAAAATGAAATTTAAAACACACGGAAGCTCAGTTTCTAGGTTGAAAGCTAGGAAAGCAATGTGGATGGATGACATCACTTGGTTCCCAATTGTGTGGAAAACCCAGGAGCACTGGGAACAAAGTGCAGAAAGGATTTCAAAAGTAGAAAGAGGAGATGAACTACAGAATCACTGTTGGAAGAGCAGTGCTTCCATACGTTCATTTTTCTCTTTGATTTCTCGAGAAAGAATCTCTCTGTATAGCCCTGACTGTTCTGGAACTCACAGAAATCTGTCTGCCTCTGTCTTCTGAGTGCTGGGGTTGAAGGCACGTGTATGCACCCAGCATACAGAAAGGATTTTGATAGTGAATTGGTAGAGAAAGTAGTTGTTTGTTTGTTGGTTGGTTTTTGTTTTTGTTTTTAATGAATCATTGGTTTGGAAGGATCATTGGACTTTTGATATCGTAATTTTTAAGTGTACAGATAATAGCTGTAAGTAAATCTGAGATGTCAGGCAACTGTTGTGCTATCTCTAGAAGCATCAACTTTAAAAATGAAAACCCAGTTGACACGGGGCTCTGAGAGTTTGATTCAGAATTTGAGCTGCAGGTTAGGAGTTTGAACTACTAGAATGGCAATTTGCTTGATAGCCAAGGCTAAGGGAAAGATTCAGAGGCAGAAGTTTGGTTACAATGTCAACTGAACGCAGCTCGACCAGAATGCTCCTTGGAAGGCAGTGCCACGGACGGAGTGCTCCCACCACATCCGACATGCCTGGAACCACACCACATCCTTGCGGCAGAACCTGGTGGAAATGGGGTTGGCCATGAACCCTAACAAGGCCGTTCCCGCACATAAGAGGAAGGTAAAGGCCATGGAGGTAGACACGGAGAGACCCAAGGATCCCATATAGAAGCCCTATGTGGTAAATGGCCTGGAGGCAGAAGCCAGCCTCCCAGAGAAGGAAGGAAATACCTTGTCTCAGGGCCTCATTGACGATGTACATTACATGTGGAGAATCGTGGGGAGGACTGTGAGGTCATGGCCTGGGATGAGAAAAATTACTATCAAGACACCCCAAACCAGATTCGGAATAAGGTCAATGTCTATAAGCGCTTTGGCCCAACTGAATGGCAAGTCTTCATCAATACTTTGCAGACGAAGAAGATGGAGATAGACTGGTGGTGCATACCCCCAGACCTAGGTCTGCTGGACCAAAGAAACCAAACCCAGGCTGTCAGGCGAGAGATGTATAGCTTCAGATGATGCTGGCAAAGTCCTATAGAATCAGGGTTTACATGCACGATCTCTGTCTCTCCCCTCATTCCCCTCCTTCCATCTAGAAAAGGAAATCTCTTTTTCTTTTTTTGAGAGAGGCTATTTTTTCTAATAGCCTTAGCTGTCCTAGAACTCTCTTGTAGACCAGGTTGGTCTTGAACTCGGAGATCCACCTGCCTCTGCCTCCCATGTGCTGGGATTAAAGGTGTGCACCACCACCATCTGGAGGAGAAGGGAATTCTTTCAAAGCCATGGTTTATGTTCTGTTGGGAGATTATAGAAAGCCAGGGCCTGCTTGTTCTGTGTTCAAAGGAGATGCTCTATTTCAATGTGTTCTGTACATGATAAAACAGTATTGTACCTGTGTAACATGATTAGGCGCTTTTGTTTTGTTTGAGACTGGGCTTCTCTGTGTAGTCCTAGGTGGTATTAAAAGGCACACTTGTTTAATAAAAACAAAATTAAGACCCAAAATATCGTGTCATTTTTGGATAGGTGGAGGCAGTTAGGGTATTCATGTGTGCACGTAAGGAGGAAGGCCATGCTAAGTGGAATGCTTCTTCCTAACGCTCCTCGCCTCCTGCACGGACACTTTTCACGTTAAATCCCAAGACAAAGAGCACCAGCTCCCCTGTCCAGCCTCCCTACTGTGCCTGCAGACACAGTTCTTAGCTTCAGGCTGCTCTCAATCGAGAGCTCTCAGAACAATACCAAAGAAGCTGCTGTGTATCTGTCTCTGACATCATGGATCTGCAAGTGTCCGGCTGTGCGTTTGATTCTATAAATGAACAGGTCTTTTAACAGTAGCTTTGTGTTTTGTTTTTCTTTTCTGGCTGTGACACACAGGTTTTAATATCAAAATGAATAGTCTTAAAACATTTTCCTTTGCTTTATTGTGAATAGTCAAATAGTCAAACACTCCTGGGGACAAAATAATCAGGACTCAGGAACTCTAATAAGGCTTCTTTATTTTCCTTTTCTTTTCTTTTTCCCCTTTAATTTGGCCTCATAGACCCTGACGTTATAATACAGACACGGGACACTAACTTAACAATATAAAACAATTTAACCCAGATGTTGACAGCAGACAAATATAAGCACAAGTCTGAGAGCTTGCTTCAAAAGATGGAGAAGTTTTGGGATCCTAGAATAGCAGTCATAGCCCACAGCTAAAATATCCCCGTAGAACTTGTAATCAAGGCCATTACCATACACAGACATTACAGTAACTCCTTGTGCATTCTTATCTCCTCCACTCCTCTTCCTTCCCTTCCATGGCCCATCTCTCCACATTGCTCTTCTTTCCCACTCTTCAGGGTCCCATGACCGACCAGAACACACTGAGATTTTAGGACTACCCTGGTAAATCTGTAGTTCTGAAAAATGAAGAAAGGGGTCTCATGGACCTTCGAAACCTTAACAGAGAGATCTTAATGAGACCTGTTTCTGGTCCTTATCCACAAAAGCATAAATCTCCAAGAGCAAATGCCCAGAGGTAGAGACCCAACCTCTGGTTCTGTCAGCTCTCGGGGGCCTGCACTTCCCTGGTCGCTTAAGCTACGTTCACTGGGGTCTGTAACTGGCAAGTCTTTTAACTCTTCACCCACAAGGTCCTAGATCTAACAGGAAACCTGTCAGGACTCATATAAACTGGACTTAGGTCTTAATGGTTTCTGGAGCCCCAGACACTTTTTTTTTTTTTTTTTTGGCATTTTCCTTCATAAAACATAAAAATTTTTTTCAGTGGCATTGAAATAAAGATAAAATGTAATCCACACCATATCACTAAGCTTCTATTAATTTTTCTTTAGTTGGAAATTAAAATCAGCTTACACAGGTTCCTGCAAATATTATAGACCTCAGGGGCTGTGCCTGCTACTCCTTAGCGTAAACCAATCTTGCATGGGAGGCATGCCTAAACACTGGCTAAGGGTATGTAGTTATCAGATTGGGTCATATCATTTAGGAGTGGTGCTGATTGCAAACAATGCAATAAAATGCAAAGTAAGCAAGCAATAAGAGAAAGCATGGGCTCTGTGAACTGGTAAGTACAGAGAGGTAGGATTAGCTCCACATCTCTGGGCATTTTGCTCGTGTGTGTGTGTGTGTGTGTGTGTGTGTGTGTGTGTGTGTGTGTGTGTGTGTGTGTGTGTGTGACCTAGAGACAATAGACCTTGTTAAAAATTGCCTTTTGCCTTTTTAATGCCTTGCTTCCTTGACTACCTTATATCACAGGCCATTTTATATGCTGTGGAGAACTTAAGAATGGTGGACACTTGCTTTCTCAGTCTCCCTTGAAGGTAGCCGTTACAACGTTGGTGAAAGTATTCCACTGGCTCCTTGGAAGATTTTTTCCCCCTTGGATGTGCACTTCCCACATTTCTATTCTACTTCAGAATATGCATGGCTTCTGTAGCTGCCTGGAAGCCATGAGAGGTCATGAGGACTGGAAGAGCAGAAAGACCTAATTCCAAGTTGTCGATGGTAGGGTTGACCCACTTAATAGCTGATGATAGGGTTGACCCACTTAATAACTGTGGATGCCCATCCCCGAACACTTCATCGAGGGTATAGTTCTACAACAGGCTGCTCCTAGCTGAGCAGCCCTATTAATGGTAGCTTGTTAAGATATCAAGAGAACAAATTATGTGCCATAAAGTTTTAGATATTGATCAATGCCGTGAGCACAGTAAATATCGTGGAGGTCACTTCAAGCGGTACAATTGCAGAAGGCCTCTCTAAGGTGACCTTTGAGGCTGGTGGAGTCAGTCATGCAAAGATCTGGAGTGCAGGGTGATTCAGACAGAACGAGCAGTGACTCTGCAAGTCCTCATCTTCAGGCCTGTGATCTTCAGTAGCAGAAAGAACCCCACTGGTGAGCAGCAACAAGAGGAGGAAGTAGAGGAAGTGAGGCCAGAGAAGTCACACAGGACGTGTTCGCCTTTTAGGTATGTTTTTGAGACAGGGTCTTGCCTTAAACAAAATTCTCCTGCCCCAGCATCATGAATGCTGGGATTAAAAGTATGTGCTAGCATTCCCGGCTCATGTTTTGTTTTTTAACTAAAGGTTTCAGGATATAGACAGCTAGTACGAGATAATGGCTTTGAAAAGTTGGTCGGACTGGCTAATCTTAGAAATTTCATTATGGGGGTAGCTGTTTAGTACTCTAACTTATCAGAATTGGTGGCCAGGATCTACCCATCTTTCTTATCCTCCTTAAACCCCCTCCAGTTGTTTTGGTTCTTAGAGCATCATGTGCACATAGAAACAGAAAGAATCTATGGAAGAATCAAGTCACCTTCACGGGCTTTCTCAGGATTCTTTAAAAAAATTAGGGTCAGAGGGTCAGGCTGGCACATTGTAGGTAGTCAAAAGCAAGGAAGCATATAGTCATAGACAGAGCCATGGAGGGAGGGAGCAGTTGTCATTTGGGGGAGGGGAGACTGCTTGCCGGTCTTTAGAGACAAGAATAAATGCAAAACGTAAGCAGTAATATTCAAGCCCTTGGTTCTGCGAGGTTTGTAATGTCTGTTCCATCTCCCACACCTCCCCCTTTGTCTAGGATTTCCATTGCTGTGAAGAGACACCATGACCACAGCAAGTATTTTAAAAGAGAACATTCAGTTGGGGCTGGTTTACATGTTCAGAGGTTTAGTCCATTATCATCATGGTGAGAAACATGACAGTGTGTAGGCAGCAAGGAGAGACTGTGTATCATATCGGGTGTAGCTTGAGCAAATATGACTTCAAAACCTGCCCCACAGTGACAGACTTCCTGCAACAAGGCCACCCTTCTAATGGTGCCCTCCCTATGTAAGCATCCAAACACATGAATCCCCACCGGGGGTGGGTGGGGGGCGCAAACCTCTTCAAACCACCACCTTCAGTTTTCTTACTCCATCTCTACACCGTGGTCTGTTTCAATTATCCTCTTTGTCGGGAGCATGAAGAAGGCTGTTGTCATAATTGAACTGTGATTAGGGTAATAAAAGTAATACATTTAAAATACAGAAGTAGCTGTGAAAAGTTGAATAGGGAATGGAATGTCCACGTTCCTGTGAAAACAACAGAGCTGCTGACTGGCCTATGGACCTATTAGCTCAGTGGTAGAGCACTTGCCTAGCAAGCGCAAGGCCCTGGGTTCGGTCCCCAGCTCCGGAAAAAAAAAAAATAGAATTGGGTAACCAGCAGGGTTTTTGTTATTTTTTTTAGGAGAAATAATTTCTAGTTCAAGGTGGCATGACTCCAAGTAAATAGAAAAGAGGAAAACCCCCAAATAGTCTGCTTTAATATTTTAGCTTATTTATGTATTAATATTATTTTGCTTTATAATCAGACCTCTGAGATCACAATGGCTGATATATTGTTTTGCTAAACTTGAGAGCTAAATCCTTTTCTTTAAAATTATTATTCTGCCTTATGTTATAAAAAGCACTTGCCTGCATTTATGCCTATACACCACACTCATGCCCAGAGAGGTCAAAATAGGGTGCAGATGTCCAGGAACTAGAGCTAGAGATGTTTGCAAACCTGCATCAGGGCCTGAGAATTGAACCCAAGGTCCCTTTGCAGGAACAGCCAGTGTCACCTTAACCACTGAGCCATCTCCAGATCCTCCAGATAAATTTTTAACAGCTTTAGATCAAAAGGCCATTAATCTGAACTGAAACAGAAATCTTATCACCCTCCTTTTTCCAGCTTTTTTTATTGGCCTCTAGAGGAAGACAAACAGTCTTTTATTGCTAACTTTATCATATCTCTAGTTTCCCTTTACATTTTAATTTCCAATTCATATCCTGAAAAGTTTCTGAGGCTTCAAATTATGTCAGATACCCTTTCAAAACCCTTTTGTGTCACTGTGTCCTACCATTGCACTACCTGTGGTGGTTTCTATGCTTGGCCTGGGGTGGCATTACTAGGAGGTGTGGCCTTGTTAGAGGAAGTGTGTTACTGTGGGCATGGGCTTTAAGATTCTATCCTGGCTGCCCTGATAATCCATTCCTAGCAACTTTCAGGTGAAATGTAGAACTCTCAGCTCCTCCTGAACCATGCTTCCTAGATGCTGCCATGCTCCTCCTTGGTGACAATGGACTGAACCTCTGAACCTGTAAAGCCCCAACTAAATGTTTTTCCTTTATAAGAGTTGCCTGGTCATGGTGTCTGTTCACAGCAGTAAAACCCTCCCCAAAGACAGTACCCTAACTGTTGTCTCTCTCCATTTCCACCCCTAAACTGAAAACTGGGCACATGGTAAACAGATTTGTAAATAGTCTTAAAGGGAATGAAAAGTTGTGCATATGAAGGTAATAATACATGCAGGCAGTGGCTCAAAGTAGTCTACTAAGTGTTCTTTCTTAAAAAAACATTCTCCTTTTTTTTTTGGTTCATTAAATGCCCTTGGGACCCCCAAGAACAATACATTGCATTGCATATCTGAGTGCGGAGTCAATCTGTAGATGGAAATGGGTGGTGTTCAAAACATACAACAAACATCTGCTCCGCTGATTGATCAATCAAGGGAAACCAGCTGGCATGCATACAAAGCCAGAATGTTTCAGGTGAGGCTTACACTGCTCCTCGACGACTCCGTGGAGATCAGGGCTTCTTAATGAGGGAGATTATTAGACTTGGTTTCAAAACGTTCTGTAGATTTTACTTAGCAACTGGAGACATACTGGCTACATTTTATGGAACGTTAAAGTTAAATGAGCGACCTGATTGAGAAAATTATTTACAATTGTTTCATGGACAACAGACATAAGAGCTCAGGAAATAATAGCTCTTTTACATAGTGGCAGTAATCATCAAAAACAGTTGTTCCAGTAACTGTGAATAAGAATATGATCTAGAATATGTTTGGGATATAAAAGACTGAAACTATGCTGAAAGATAATAAAAAGCAATGGGATAAACTAAGGAGAAATGGGTGATTTTGGGCATTCTTCAATATTGTAAAATGCCAATTCTTTCCAAATGGTTTTAGTGCAACAGGAGCCAAGCAATGCTTTTGCAGAGCCTTACTCCCCCCCCCCAGCTCTTCTCCATTTATTGCATAATCCAAGTTGAAAGTGGCTTTATTCTGAGTGTGGCGTGATGAGACACTGCTTTACCTGGACAGAGTTGAATCTGATTGGCTAGGGCCATACCCGAGTTGGTCTGCAGTTACATCTAGCCTCAGCCTTATCCTGCTGAAAGATCTGGGATATGCGTAGTATCCTGGAGCTTCCTCACCTTGGCGCTTGGGCTTTTTCTTACCACTGTCTACAGTTAGCCCTTCATTTTAGGCTGTCATAGCACATGCGCAGGCTCTCTATGAAGATAATTCCTCAGAGGTAAGGGAAAAATAGGTATTAGCTCTAACTAACGTTGAACTAGCGTGGTAATGCAGCCTCCCCGATTGTGTTACTCAACCCTTTTGGAGCACGTGTTTCTACATGTATGACGAGTAAAACTGTGTGAGAGATACCGGCTTGTAAGAGAGAGCACAGGAAAGTTTCTGTCAGACCCTAGTCCAACAAAAATATGCAAGTATTAGAAGTTAGGAGACCGCTACAGGTATAAACACTTGCTTAGAGGCTGGGAAGATGGCTCAGTAGGTAAAGTGCTTGCTGTGTGTGGTGATTTGAATATGGCCCCCAACTGGCTCATAAATTTGAATTCTTGGTTATTAGGGAGTAGCGTTATTTGGTAGGGATTAAGAGGTGTGGCCTTGTCGGAGGAGGTGTGGCCTTGTCGGAGAAGGTGTGTCACTGGGGATGGGCTTTGGGGTTTCAAATGCTCAAGTCAGGCCCAGCATTTTTCCCTTTTCCTGATGCCTGACTATGTGGATGTAGAACTCTTAGCTACCTCTCCAGCATCATGTCTGCCTGCATACTACCATGCATCCCACTGTGACAGTAGTGGACTCAAACCTCTGAATGTAATCAAGCTAATTAAATGCTCTCTTTTTAAAATACTGCAGTCATAGCGTCTCTTCATAACAATAAAACACTGACTAAGACACTGTCCAAGCATGAAGTCTTCAGATCCTCTGCACCCATAAAACAAGAAAATCACAGAGGTGGAGAAGCCCAACTATCTGAAACAGAAGAATTCTTTCACTGTAATTTTAGAAATGGAAACTTTAATGATTTGCCACTTCTTTCCTGTGAGGGATAAAATCAAGGCTAACATTCATGCCATGCTGACCCAGTAGCTGTGTAAGAGCAGAGTGTGACCCTTTACATTCCTGTTAGGAATGCAAGCTTATGAGTGTGCACGTTGGAAATCCATCTAAAACTTCTAGAACATGAAAACCCTTCTGAACGATGTCTTCTCACTGCCAAGAATTTATTTGTGGCAGATTCGATCAGAAATTTAAAGATGCAACATTCTTTTCGATATTGAAAAATTATCTAAAGTTGAACTAAAAAGCTAATAAAATAGAAAGGGATAATGGTGTCAAAGCAGCTCTTACATCAATTACAGTAAATACATGTAATCCCTGATACAGAAGTAACTACTCCCGTCATGGGAGAGGCCAAAAGGTTGTGTCCAGGCAGGAAGAGTCAGATGTTAGATTGGGACTTGTGTATACTGGTGTTGATTTTCTTTATGACATTGGCCATTCTGCTTTCTTTCCATTTATTTCAATTTCTCTGGTCTCTCTGCACATGCATAAGTAACTCGACAACAGGCCTCACAAATCTCTTTCTGGTAGACCTCTGTAGATAGACTCCTTTTAAAGAGTAGCCTTCAGCCTCAGCTCTTAGCTTGTGTTGGTTACTAATTCTCCCAAACATAAGCTTAAACTCATAAAGGAATATTTACAGAAAAAATATCAGTTAGAATGAAGCGAGCTGTTTCCCATTAGCCTATTAAACAAACAAGATCACGGTAAGCATTGAGTGCTCATTGTGCTTAAGTAGGGGATCTTTTGTGTGTTTTGAGTGGTTGTTTAGACAATGATCATAAAACACTGCCTTGGAAATTGATTTTTTCCTTTCTGGATGAATTGTTTGATATATGTGGGAGCCAGCTTATTCTGTCCTCAGTCTCATTTTACACTCAGCAAACATGCTGTCAATCAGATTCCTGATGGGAAACATGGAAAGTATTACAGAGGAAAGAGGACAGTTTAGGAAATGCAGATTACAGTGTAAGGTTCAAAAAAACAAAATCGGGGGCTGGCAAAGAGAGCTGCCTCCCTTAGGTTGAAGAAGCAAGTAGAATTGCTAGCCTCAGGCATCAGAGCGCTCTATGAGGGAAGCAATGGAGGGGAGAAAGCTATGCTGGTCAGGCAGGTCGGCTCTCTTCAGCTCTTCAGAGGGCTGTCATCTGGGAGCTCTATGCACCAACACAGCTTTCTACAGACATCGTTGGGGGAAGGGAGCAGAGGTAGTATCCACAGCCCTTACACCACTGTGGGGAGGCATCGCACTTTTACCTGTAGAGCTGAGGCTGTCATTTATTCTTCAGGCTTTTTCATTCTTTTATTTTTTTTTTGTGTGTCTGTGTGTGTCCCACTTGCCACATGCAGGTGCCTATGGAGATCAGAAGAGGACATCAGATCCCCTGGAGCTGAAGTTACAGTAAGATGCTTAACCTCTTGCCTTACAGCAACCACCTCTCCTTGATCTTCCTCAGGCTTTGTGGCTGGAGGCCATGTCCTCTGCCTCTTTCATGGACATATGGATGAATGCCTGACCATTTCACCTTCTAACAGTGATGACCAATGCAGGTCTGGGCTTGGGACAAGGAGACCTGGGGTAGAATGGAGAAAAAAAGATTGGTTGGGCGTTTTTAGCCTTCTGTTACTGTGACAAAATGCCCAAGAAAGTCAAGTTAGTAAAAAAGAAAAGGTTATTTTGGCTCATGCTTTCAGTCCATGATTGCTTGGCACCTGTTACTTTAGGTCGGTGGTACAAAGACATCATGGTAACAGAATGTGGCAAGGCTGTGTCTACCTTATGACGTTTGAGTTCTAATATTCCAGTGACATAACTTCTTTCCAGTAGGCTCCCTCCTAAAGGCTCTACCACTCCTCAGTAGTCCTGCAGGTTGGGGACCAAGCCTCCCATACTTGGGCTGTTAGTGTATATCTCAGACCCTCTGGACAGGCTTAGGGACTTCCGTCTGCACTCTTGACCTTGTTCTCTCCCATATCCCCAAACTTGTCTATTACAAGGGAGAGCCTATGTGTACCCATGCCCACTTCCTATGGAAGCTAGAACCACTGAGAATCAGGTGCAGTGGGGAAGGGTTAGGGAGAGGTTGGGAACTACTCTGCAGCCTGGGAGGGGAGGAAGGGATGGAAGGTTGGCAGGGGGGACAACCTAGGGAGCCTGAGAGAGATGTAGATCCTCAGGGATCCTGGAGCCCTATAGGAAAAGCCCTTGGCTGGAGAATTATTGAAGGTGGGAGGTTCCTGTGGGCCGCTGTCCTGGGGAGCTCTGCAGAATGTTCACGGACCCCACAGGAACACTGGAGCTGCTGATCAGGGAGGAAGGGGGGAGCCTAAAAAGATTTAGGGGTCCCAAGAAAGATCTTGGGACCCCTAGAAGAGAGATGATTGAGGAGTTGCAAGCCAAGACTATGATGTTAATGACTACTAGGGAAAGGTCCCCCTATTTTCCTCACCTTCACCATCTCTGCTGGGGCCAGCCACTAAGACTCAGGCATGTGACTACAGGGAGATGAATTCTGGTCCTCTGAAAGATCAGGAAGTGGGCGTAACTACTGAGCCATCTCTCTAACCCATGAAGTTGTGATTTCTCTGATTTTTTACGTGAAGTTCAGCCAGAGATCTTTCCCTTCCTCTTTGGGCTCTTTCTTACCCTGAACCAATTCTCTGTCCAGTAGCTAGCTGACCTAAGAGGTCTCTTTACTTAGCAAATAGAAAGAGCTATAGCATGGAGTACAATCAGAGCCTCTGCTTCCTTTCCTACGAGGCTGAGTGCTTGAAGGTCCGTTAGGAGAAGAGGACTGCTAGCAAAAAAAGGTAAATAAATAAAAACAAATTCAGGGAGAAAGGAGTTATCAAAACAAAAGATGTTAACTTCTCTCAGCCAAAATGTGGGCAGCTCTGGCCTGGAAAGGTTTGCAGGAGTCAAACGGCTGCAGAATTAATGAAGGTGTCTTCAGCTAGTTCGTGGGACACCAGGATTTCTATGCAAGGCAGAGTTGACAGTCAAGTCAGGGCATCCTGGTATGCTTGGTGGTTGAATGGAACACATAAGGACGGAGATTGGAAAGAAGTCTGTAAAACTGCCACCACAGGCCTAAAACCTGGAAGCTGAGTAGTGTCATGAACCCCCGAAAAAATGCGAGTGAAGGCAGAGTGGGAAAGAGAAACTATGCAGAACCCACCGGGACATCTGTCTGTCTGTCACAGTGTCCAGTCCACATGACCTTAAAAATGTCGTGTTCTTTCTTTGCCAAATCTCATGTGAGTTCCTCTGCACACCAATTCTTACTGAAATTGTCCTGGGACAGGATCCTGGCAAGCGATGTCCCAGCTATGGACAAAAAAAGAACGGGCATTAAGTTGACAATTGTCAGAGACTGACTGGACCCCAACTGAAGACTACTGTTTCCTCTGGACCACCTGTATCTTGTAATTCCTGGGCCGGTGCTTGCTTTTTGGAGCCTAAAAGAGACACACTTTCACTCCATTCCACCTCTGCTCCCAACCCCTCATCTTAACGTTCTGCTCTAAAAGATTCCCCAAAACTCTGCTGACCCCTCAGAATGACTTTAGTCTGGAGTGCACCTTCTATGTTCTGGCTTGGCCCAGACTGAACTAGGTGGGGAGACCACAGCAAAAGCAAACTTAGCATCTCAGCCGACATCCAGCACCCCGACATTCTGAAAAAGACATTCATCAAAACCCGGAAAAAGATAGTCTTTTTTTATTTTTTTTTTTAAAAAGCGAACCTGTTATCTCTTTTAGGCAAAACAAACTCATTGTACTATGATCAAGATAAAAGTAGTTATTGGGATAATGTCAGTTACATGTTTATTGTTATATATCAGTTATAAAAGTGTCACCACTTTTTTGTGACAGCAGAGTCAAGACTATCTGTTCCTTGCCTACACATTAATGGTTTTATACCACATTAATCTTTCTGAGTTCACAACACTTCAGGCATATTTTTTGTGCAGTAGGCGGAGTGGCCTTTGGAAAATATGGATGGATGTATTTTGAAAGAAATTTTACCTCCCTGTTTAACTAAGACTCAGGGCCTAACATTTTTTCACTAATGTTTTCAAAGCATTTTATAGGAGAGTGATTGGTCCTAAAAGTACCACCGCCTAGGTCAGAGGCAGGGTGGGGGGGGAGGGAATAACAGGGACAAACCAAGCCTGTTTGACTGTTTGGTTGGAATGTAGCTTATTTGTTTATGCACTGTTGTAGCCACTTTCTCATTGTGGTGGCATTGAATAGTGTGCAGCAGAGGTCATCTGACCTAAAGATAGAACTGTTTAGCTCTGGAACCTTCACTGGAAAAGGATGCTAATTCCTGGTTTAAGTAAGAAAATTTGGTAAGCAGCTCTCTTCACGAAGCTTTTCTTTTTCAAAAAGGATATGCCCCGAGGTCCTGCCACAGGCTGACAAAATACGAATAAATGTCTTTTGAAAGTATGAAAGGAGCTGTATCTGAGGAAATTAGCTTCAGAAAGAGTCCTAGAAGCTGGGGCCTCTGATTTAACTGTGTTCTTTATTACACCGATGGCCTTGTACAAGTTGCCTAATCTATTGTTAATTGTAAAACCCTTGGGAGGACATGTGGAGCGCCTAACTACTACTCCAAAGAATCAGAAGTTAGGGATTCTGACAGATTAACTGTGACCATCTTGGTAGGATTTACAATCACCATGGACCAGGCCAGCAGGAAGAGTCAGGAGGAAAAGGTTACTTGGTGGAGGGAGAGAACTGAATCCTGCAAGTTGTCCTCTGAGTATATGTGCACCTACACTCACAGACACATAATAAACAAAGTCACTATGGAACAGACTTCTGGGCAGGTCTGTGAGGGATAATTGTTGATTTGGCTAATGGAGGGGAAGAAACACCCCCAAATGCCAGACTGAATGAGAGGAGGAAGCCAGCCAAGTAGCATTTCATGGGTTCCTGGCTTGTAATGTGGCAGCCGCCAGAGACTCTTACCACCATTCTTCCCTGCCGTGATGGGACTGTATCCCAGACTTCCCGAGCCTCAAGTTACTTTTTGTCAGGCATTTTGTCTCCAGCAAGGCAAATAAATGGGGATTGTTAAACGTTGAGCTGAAGAAAAGAAGAAGACCCTGATCTGTGATATTAAGAGATTTAAAAATACATAACACATCTGTAGAACTTAACATTTACTATTGTATGAGTTAGAAATAATTTCCTTCTGGGTTGTAATACCACTCCTTCAAATACAAAATCTTCTTCAAAGGGACATATTGAGAGCAACACAGAATGAAACAACCAACAGCCAATGCTAAGACCATGTTCTCCAGGCCTAGGGATGTTAGAGCCCTAGAGCAATGAAGAACTCTACAGACACGTGGGCTCTTCAAGAGGTGCTCTCTCAACTACTGAGCCACAAAATTTACACCATGAACATACAAACCTGCCGTGATCTTCCCATGTCCATTGATTGTCAAACCTGGATCCAGAAAGATCTGACCTGGAACCCAGCCAAGAACCTCAGGGAACAGACTAGGGTTTAGAGAAAATGAGTCTTCTGTTCAAAAACAAGCGAAAAAAGCACTGATAAGTAAAGTTGGGAAATAGGTCTTAGCTCTTCCCTGGTGCCTCTGAAGGTTCAAAGTTCACCACTGCTCAGTTGGTTCTCAGCTTGACTAAGTTCAGCACACAGGTCTTAATGATTAATCAGGTGCCAGCACAGCCCTGGGGGCAAGAAGGGACTTTATTTTCCTTTCACAGATGAGAAAAAGAGAGGATTTGAGAAGTCATCTTCTCTCCTTCAGATGTATTCTTGTTGATTAGAACACATTTCAGGTGACTGATTCTACTGTTTCCTCCAAAGTCAACCCATATGAACCTAAGCTTTTGGGCTAAGACTCCACTGGATTTCATCTCATAAGCTGCACGACCTCATCATTTGGGGGAAATCTGTCTGTGTTTGTGCTTCCTTCTCTTTGAAATGGTCAAAGTTCCTGCCTATGCTCCTTTACGTGGGAACCGAAGCTCAAATGTGATTATAGATACAATATTGTGATCCAGTGAGCTCAACAGAATTTATTTTCCTACGTAAAACCTACCCCATTGAAAAATAAAAGCAAAACTGCAACTGTAATGGCAGCTTAACATTCAAAACTCATTGCAGTGTCTTAAAAAGAAACAGTAATCATTTTTGTTGGTTTGCCTTGCAAGAAGAAGGCTTTTCCAGCTAAATTTTAATCCCCACAGAACAAGGCCCTAGATCTAAATCTAATTTGTCCTAAAATGAAGAAACATATTTTTAAACACAAATTTGGAAATTTATTATTTATTTGCATTTATTTGTGCCCATGTAATGGACAGAGGACAATCCTGACAAGTTGACTCCACCCACGCCGTGCTGGTCCTGGAAGTCTAACCACTCAGGTTCTCAGACCTGCTTTTAGCACCTTTTACCTCCTGAGCCATCTTATCTAGAATATCTGAACATTTTTGATAGTCTTTAGTGACTTACAGTTTGTTTGTTTTTAATTGTTATGTAGAACCATAGGTAAAGTGTTCTTTAAAATATTTTATTTGATTGATGAGATCACGGAACCAAAATAATTTTCCCAGTCCACATAGCTGAAAATCATTTTTGAAGGTAGGGTTTTCCCTTACTATTTTGTGATTTGCTTATTTATGGATACTCAAAGATATATATATCACTCCTAAACCGTATATATATTTATTAATACCAACTCCAAGAGATACAGAGCACCTTAGTGACAAGAAATAACTTTTAGAATCATTGCATACTTTGCTGATTTTAGAGTTACAAAGATGTAGTTTTCAAGGAAGCTTAGGTCTAGGCTGCTTAGGATTCTTACAAACGATCTGGACCAGTGCAGACAAATGGCTGACCGTAAGGCGTGAGTGTAATGACCCTAGCTTAGGACTATTGAATACAGCTCTTGTCAAACTGCAGTGTTTATGATGCCCTCCTCTAAGCTTGATTTGGGTAAGAACAAAAAGTTCACCATCGTTTACGCTTTAAGTGATCTTGGGAATACTGTTGTACTATGACTGGATCCTTAGTACGTTGAGAAAAAATTTACTTGAAGGGCACTGTGCTCCCCAAGTTTTGATTCCCATTTAATCCTTCAGTCAGCCCTGAGGTTCAGAGGTTTGTCGAGCTCGGTCTTTGTGGCTGTTATTTTGAACTGGTGAAAGAGCTGAGAGCAAGATTGTGACTGTAGAGATATCAATTCATGCAGTCAGAGCCATATGCACTTGACTGAGTTATAAAGCATGTGGGGCTGTTGTTTCCCTTTTACACCCACCCTCTATCCCTCCCTTTAATGTCCCAAACCTGCTTTTAGAAAGCTTCTTTATTTCTAAAAAAATACTTTAAACTTCCCACTACATAGTAATTAAAACAACTCAACAGACATAGAAGACCACCGTGAGCCAACAGCTCACCAGAAATAATACACGTCCTACTAAACACCAGGGAAACGTGAAACCTCACTGGGTGTGGTTTTGTTTTTCCGTTCCTACCCTCATGGTATCCTAGACACTGCTTTACTCCAGTGGGAGAAGGGAAGTCCAGGAATACATGGGTCCTTAAGATCCTGGTCAGACAGCAAATGCAGAACGAGGGGTGGAGGTGGAGGCCTTCTCCAGGAAATTTAGTGTTACAGCTCTTAGAAATCATTCCCAATGAAACAAGCTCTCTCGATGAGGTTTAATGGAACAGCTTTGTTGGCCACATGTATCAGTGTTCAAGGGCTCTATATGCAGTCAAACCCTGGTGAGTGGGAAGGAGTTGTTCTTAGGATGAAGTTTCAACATGCTTTTGGTGGGCTCCTGGGACGCCTCATTTGGTATGGAGACACTCCAGGAAGTGAGCTATAATTTACCAAGGACTATGTAACATTTCTCAGGCAAGATTGGGGGGTCGGCCTCAATTAGCAAAAAAAAAAAAAGCGGGAAGTCTCGCATTTCAAGAAAAAAGGAGTCTCCATTTGCACCAAGCTCAGAAAAAGGTCCAACATGGTAGACTACAACCTTAGTATTGAGGTGCAATGACTAGAAGCCACAGATTAATTAAAGAAGTCACTACCGAAAAGTGGCCTGTTGAATGGGTGGGTAGATAGCCTGAGGAGAGCGCTGGCTTCTAGCACGCAAGAGGACGCAGGCTGATCCGCAAAAACCTGACCACGATGACTGGACTGGAGTGAAGGGATGGAAATCTGTACTGACCGATGCCATTGTGTTGACAGTGCAGCTACATGACAAGCTGTCAGACCCAAATTTGCCACACATCGGGCAACACCCATCACCTCTCCAGAGCTTCTAAGTCAATCTTCTTGGTGTTTCCAACTCTCGACAGGACTCGTCTTAGGAGTCTGTATGGATAAAGGTGTACTACAATGACTTACGTAGACAAAATCGGAAAACGCAGTGTGATGTTTAAATGTTTATTCAGAGCACAATGCTCACTGTGCTATCATAGTACGCTTTAAGAGAAATTCATAATGACACGTAAAATGTGATTAGAGTCAGAGCAGGGATAGTAGAACTTACAGAGTGGAGCTCAGGTTTATATTAAACATATATATATAGATACCTTTTACTGTGTCTTCCTTTCTCAGTATTTGTAAAAGTCAGTTTTGCTGCACTGTAAACAGTAGCAATTTGCTAGTCTGACTGCATGTGCTAGACCCTGAGAAATCTATGCAAACTTCCCTCACTTCACTCATTGTTCTGTTTCTTTAACCTCTTTGCCGGAATGCTGCCATTTACTAAAAGCAGACTGTTGTAAACAGGCGACTTGGGGCCATCCTTGAAAAAGAACTATCTACGAAAATGAATTGAGTCTGAGATAACATTTTGGAGAAGCGGATACATAGTCACCAGATCCACGCTGACTTTCTGCTTTGCTTCCTCTGGACTTTTGTGCTCATCTCTCCTGCAAAAGTCATGATCTCTTCTAGTAGTTATTTGTCTTGTTACACATACATAAGCATGTACATAGAACTCATGGAGTCAGTCTATTTAGGAACTCTCACATGCTGTACATGTGCCCAGGGCTGAACAGACAGGTGGGATTGCTGACACTCCACGCAGAAATCATCCTGGAGAAAGCATATATCTCTCAGTTGACCACACGTAGCTGCTCAGTGTATGCAGTAAGACTACAAGGAAATTTCATTTGTACACATTGACATGTCTACTGGCGCTGTCATGCCAGCCTTGGTCAGATAACCATACTATTGAGATTCCATGATGGCTTTTCCTGGTCAGTGTCTCAGGGGACACCATCTAAAGCAGCAGCCATCTTAAGCTTTCTAATCTCTGTACACCCTGTCCCATCTTCTGCCAGTTTCCTGTTCTTGTGGGTAAAGTTGCATTGCATGTATGAGTTGGATCTTGCTCCCCACCCCAGTTATTGCCTCCACATCTGGCCATTAGTATTTTGTAACAGTCCCTATCTGCTGCAGACGGAGGTTTCTTTTTGATGGAGGGGTGACTGCCTGCCATCAGAGTATATAAAGATAACTATGTAAAATATAGTGTTGTAAAATTCTACTGTTTAAGAACACGGCACAGGCTCTTGCTCCCAGGTTGTGGTGGTTTAACATATTTTAAAATGTATGTATTTTTATATGTGGTGTGTGTGTGTGTGTGTGTGTGTGTGTGTGTGTGCATTTTGCGTGTCATTGGCAGACATTGGGTGTCTTCCCCAGTATCTTCTCTGCTTATTGAGAGATTGATTATTTGACTTAAGACAGACTCTTTGACTGAGCAGAGAGATCACCAATTGGCTAGTCTGACTGGCCAAAATTTTTCCCCCAAGGCTCCACCTGTGTCTATCTGCCCAGTGATAGAATTATAGACATGTAACCATACCAGATATTGCATCGGTTCTGGGGACCAAACACAGAATTGTCTTTGCACAGAAGGGACATTTGAGCCATCTCCTGAGATCCAGAGCAATTTTAACTATAGAGTTCACAGAATATCTCTCAGTTGAGTTTACTAGAAAAAAATGTTCTGGCTAATAGACAAATAGCACTCCATAACTTGCAATCTATTTTCCCAGTCAGAGACTCTTGGCATTCTAGTTTCTTCTTCATTTACTCCAGTCTGCAGTCTAGACTTTCCTCGTTATATTCCCACACAGATGTTTGCCAGAATATTGTTTATTTATTTGTTTGTTTATTATTTTATGTGGAAGAGATCGGTTCTTTCTGGAAGCGTGCTTACTCTTAATTTCACTCATGTATACTAAAGTCAAGAAATTATTTTCATACCACCTTTAATTATATCACGCTGAAAATTCTATCATTATTAGTATTGACTGTTAGATTCACAGCAAGGTTAGGACTATAGCAATAAAACACCCATGCAGTAGCATTGCTTACACAGAAGTAAACTAGAAGCTAACTACAGATACAACAAGCTCGATGATAAAACAAGTTTCCACTCTCAGAGGTTATTATCATTTTAATAAGATTGTTCAAGAGAGATGACTCCAAATTTTTAAGATAAATCTGTCTTGCTATGATTACCATCTTATTAACATTTTACATATTATAAATTGAGTGCAATATAGTTTACATAAAGTCTGTGCACATAGACCTGCCTATAGTACATTTGCAGTAAGCCAAATTTTGATAATTCAAGTTTGTTTTTTTAAAACCACTTAACTGTTTAAATTCCACTGACAATGTAAAGACACAAGACTGAAGTTCATGTAGCTTTTCTTATGTGCAGGAACAGACCGAAATTCCTCAGCAACTCCAAAGCTTTGCTTTAGTTTTTTCCATTGGATATTTTATGTGTTTACATATTAAATATTATCCCCTTTCCTTATTTCCCCCCTCTCCCATCCTCCTTCTCCCTGCTTCTTTGAAGACGCTCCTTCTCCAACTACCTTCTCTAACCTCACCACCATAGCATTCTCCTACACTGGGGAAAAAAGCCTTCCCAGGACCAAGGCTTCTCCTCCTATTGATGCCAGACAATGCCATCCTCTGCTACATATGCGGCTGGAGCCATGGGTCCCTCCATGTGTACCCTTTGGTTGATAGTTTAGTCCCTGGGAGCTCTAGGGTGTCTGGTTGGTTGACATTATTGTTGCAAACCCGTTCAGCTCCTTCAGTCCCTTCTCTAACTTCTCCACTGGGGTCCCAGTGCTCAGTCTGATTGTTAGCTGCAAGCGTCTTATTCTGTATCAATAAGGCTCTGACAGATCCTCTCAGGAAACATCAATATCAGATTCCTGCAAGCAAGCTCTTCTTGACATCAGCAATAGTGACTGGGTTTGGTGCCTGCATCCGGAATAGATCACCTGTGTGGGGCTGAGGGAGTCTTTGGATGGCCTTTCCTTCAGTCTCTGCTGCACTCTTTGTCTCTGTATTTCCTCCTGTGAGTATTTTTCTCCCTTCTAAGAAGGCCTGAAGCATGCACATTTGGTCATCTTCTTGAGCTTCATATGGCCTGTGTCTGTGCATTTTTACTCTTGCCTATTTCCATCCATTCTCTGAAGCAAAGAACCTGAGTTTCCAGATTCTGTATAAAGTATCAGTGTCACAACATCGAGGATGTCTGCTATGATAAAGTGATTTCTCTCTATGCTCTCTTGACCGTTATTGAGATAGTACTCCACTACTCCTATGGAGGATCTGAGGAATGCCTGCTCTTGATCAATGTAAACAAAAATCACTTTTTATTTTGTTGACTAACAAAAACTTTTAGATGACTTTTGAGCCTAGGGCGGAAATGCACAAATGCTTTTACGAGAGCTTATACATCAAAATCACTGCTGTGAGTCTAAAACTAATCTCTTCACATTTTCCCAATGTCTTATAAGTCAACTTAGAGAAGAGTTATATGAAGGGAGCCTGGGAAGGCTTGTCATGAGGCATTTGTACTCAATTTACT
Organism: Rattus rattus; assembly: GCF_011064425.1. NCBI lineage: Eukaryota > Metazoa > Chordata > Mammalia > Rodentia > Muridae > Rattus > Rattus rattus. The sequence continues at coordinate 182,959,448 of NC_046156.1, forward strand.
CCAATGACAGACAAAATTCTGTGTAAACTTGCACCATTTATAAAAGATTTCTAGGTCTAGAAATACAAATGTGTGAACATCATACACAGGCACACACACACACACACACACACACACACACACACACACACACACACACACACACACCAAGGAAAAGCTAAAGGACAGATGTGACAGTCTGAGAAAGTCACAGACACAGTGACTAAAATATAAAGATATTTACAACCCCCAGCTCATTTATGAAGTCTTCTAACCACTTCCAAATATAACGTATGTAGATTAATCATTTTATCGTTATTATGATTAAGGAAATTTATTTTAATCTGATAATTAGTGAAGAGAAAGTAAACATGTTACATGAATGAAAAAAAATTAGTGTCCTTATCAGTTTTAACTATATGTAGAACCCTAATGGGAAAGTCCCAAACAATACACACAAATGTTATTTCCTTCTTCCTGGTATAGTATCTGGTGATGCTATTAACCACAACAATGATGGTATTTGGTGGTTTTGTGATAATACATTTTTAGTTGTTATTTTAATGGCATGCAAAGAAATACATTTCATTATGCATTTTACTAAGCCCTTTTGCTTGTTTTCTGGTTCTTGTACATCTTTTGAGACAGGGTCTCACTGTTTTGCCCTAGCTAGCTTGAAATTCACTATGTAGATCAGGCTGGCATTTAACTCAAGTCTTTGGCCCACATTTGCCTTCCAAGTGTTGGATTAAAGGCATGGACCATCACAGCTTTAAATGCTTTGTGATTTTTGTTTGTTTGCTTTTTTTGTTTTGTTTTGTTTTGTTTTTTTATCATGAATCCCCTCTTTTGGCCTTCACTATCTTCCCACCATCAACAGCCATATATTATGGTTTCTTTTTGGAAATTTTTATTTAGTATACATGGCCCATTTATCTAGCAATATTTCAAGCTGTAATTAGGTAATAAGATCATTGCTTGATTAATGATTCATGTACATAAAAATCATCACACTTATATTTCTGAGTTTCCTGAGGTCTTTAATAGTATGAATTAAACTGTGCTCATAGAAATCATACTAATCCATTATTATATACTATCACAAAACAAACACAAATATAAATAATACAGAAGATTAGATTTTAAGTTAAACTTTATTAGGAAAACCAAAACAGAGTGTATCAAATTTGGATCAATAAAAACTGATCAGGGAGACATGAAAAAAATATCTCATGATCAAGGAGTGGCAATGTAGGTAGTGGGTAGCTATGGAGAAAAATAGAAATCTGAAGGTTTCAAATAAATAAAACAGAAGCAAATATTTATATTGCCATTTTTATAACATACCTTATGCCAATTTTGCAGTAGTACTATTTTATATTCAACAAATTATCTTTCTTTATATAAAACAAATATATGTTACAGTTTGACATTGGTGAGATATGTGTGAAGAATGGTCAAAGTGTTCCACATTTATTGTATATAAATTGCACTACTCTAAAACTAGCATAAGATAGGCCTTGAATGATGTTGGGAGTAGAAGTCAGAACATCTCACTTAACTGAATACATCTTCCCTATCAACAGAAGTCAATCAATCTTACAACTCTGCTGTGTCACAAACGCTATTTAAGGTGTATGACTGAGGTCATCATTACTTGGGCATAGGAAAGTAATACAGACAGACATGTTTAAGTTCTAACTTGGTTTTTGTATTTTGGGATATTCATTATTTAGGTTTTGTCAAGTTTAAGTTTATTGTATGTATAGATATTTCACTAGGTCAACTAAGTCTGAATAACAAACATACATAAATAACATCACTCATACAAAAGAAAGTCTAGAATTTCTGAAGCAAATAGATACAATTTCACATCACCTTCCTCATTAAATAGTCAATATTTTCAATGCCATAGTACATACCCACATACGAAATTTTAAACTATCCATATGTAAAGGGAATCAAAATCCCCACAACAAGTTTATTTTACAGGATTTAATCATGAAGAAGAGTTTTCACCCTCACAGAACATTTATGTGTTTTAAAATTCCTATAATTTTCAGGCTTTGCACTTTTTGCATAAAACTAAGGTTTTTATGTTATACCTTACTTTATTTATTTCCCTTTGAAATATGAGAAAGAGACAAAAATAAAAATTTGTGATTTATTAGTAACAAGTTTACAATGTTCAATACTATGGTATGTAGGTTTCATTACACATTCACAAATATAACTTTTTCTGAAGTTACTTGTTGCATGCATGTTTAAAGTATTCACACAACACTACTATGAAAACTATTTCCTTCTAAGCATGTCTCCTGAGTTCTAAGGATAACTTCTTGTTCAACACATATTTTTTGGGAATTGGATAGACTGAATAATATGAAAATATTATGTGTTGGTTGCATTGTACTCAATATTATATAATGACTATTTTCTAGTTTGTCTGAAGCATTTCCTTCCTATTGTCTTCTAATATATATATATATATATATATATATATATATATATATATCTTAGGAAATATTTTCAACATTATTTTTGTATTACTGCCAATAAAGCAGAATATAGTTCAATTTTATAAGTTATCTACAATTTTAGGACTAGGGAGAAGCCATTCTAGGATGTAGGTGAGTTAGGAATAGGACTAAAGAGGCAGAGCTTTAAAGTTTGAGGTTGGAAGATATTCTGGAATACATGGAGAGCAACTGTCTCAAGGAAAAAGAAGTGAAGGAAGAAGGAAGAGAAAACCAAGGAAAAGAAGAAGGGGGAGGATCAAGAGGAAGAGGAGGAGGAGGAAGAGAGGGAAGAGGGAGGGATATAGTCGCAGAATTTTAGAACAGTTTTACTAACTTATTTTGTATAGTGATTTAGAAGAGTTTGATCTCTTCATAGGGAAAACACATATACATGGAGGGATACTAAGTCATAATTGCCCTTCTATGATAAAAAGGGAAAGTGTCTTATACTCAACATGCTTTATTATTTCCATAATATAGGGGAAATGTAATTATTTTTCATTAAACAAGCAGAACTCTCATTTGGTTTGGTGAGCCTTTCATACTTTCGTTTTGATGTTGTTTTTGTTTTTGTTGTTGTTGTTGTTGTTGTTGTTGTTTCTCATTCAGTAACATTGGGAATTAGTTCCAAATACATCATCTTTATTTGGTTTTTCTATAGTTATGCATATTAACAGTAATTTCTTCCATCTATATCTCCATAAATCTGATGTTTGTTTAGGTGAGTGTTGTATGTGCTATTGGTGAATAGCATATGGTTTTAATCCTCCAGGAATTACTTGAGAGCCAAGATATTAGTGGAAAGACTGAGCAACCTGCAAGCTAAGAGTTCTGAAATCTCTGCTGCTAGCCTTTCAAAGTGACTGACCTAGTCTGTCAGTCATTTTCTCTACCTAGCCTGTCTAGTCTAACTCTTGAGAGGAGAGGATGAAATATCTTACGCATTTACCATGAGAGACTAAAGTTAAGCAACTAGCTTCAAGTGCTACAATTTAAAAATTGAAATAAACTTGTAGAAAAATGCAATAAAGAGAAAGAAGTTGTCCTTAAGGCCATGTTTCTTCCTCTTCTCCATCTAAGAAACATAACGGGTGAGACAATTGATATTACATATGAAGGATCTTGAGTCAAACTTGATTTCCTGAAAGTAGTCCACTAACAGAAGGCAAGAGCTACCCAGAGCTACAGCTGTGCCTGAAGTGTTAAACCTCCCTACAATTATAAGTGAAGTAGACTGGTGATCTATGTTGTTTATAGATGTTATTTCTCTAACAAACTGGCTGAGTTGTTGAGACTTTTTCCCCTTCTTTACTGTGTAAGCACGACTGACCTGGAACTTGCTCTGTAGTCTGAGCTTGAACTCTGAGTACTTCATGACTCTTTCTTGAATGTTGAGTTTGAGGAATGCACCACCATTCCTGGACCTGAGCTTTTCACGGCCACTATTCCTCAAGATCAAGATCAAAAGCCTGTATCCTCTAGCCTCAAGATCTGTATCAGAAGCATGTCCTCCACTCTATATTAAAGTACAAATGAGACCCCATATGAACAACAATGCCAACCATCCAGAGCTTCCAGGGACTAAGTCACTACCCAAAGACTATACATGGACTGACCCTGGGCTCCAACTGCAAAAGTAGCAATGAATAGCCTAGTAAGAGCACCAGTGGAAGGGGAAGCCCTTAGTCCTGCCAAGACTGGACCCCCAGTGAACGTGATTGTTGGGGGGGTGGTAATTGGGGAAGGATGGGGAGGGGAACACCCAGATAGAAGGGGAGGGGTTAGGGGGATTTTGGCCTGGAAACTGGGAAAGGGAATAACAATCGAAATGTAAATAAGAAATACTCAAGTTAATAAAGATGAAAAAAAGTACAAATGAAAACAATTTTGAAATAACAATGCCTAACAGGATATAATTATTCCTTGTTCAACTGCAAACTCATACAATAAGCTTAGCTAAATGGAATGTTGTTCTGAGATCACCACTCCCTTAGTCTGTTCTTCTCCTTAAACACAGGATTCAGTTCCATTTCACTTCCTGGTGCCCCTTTATTACTTGAACCCTACATTTTCTATTTTGCCTTTCTCTTTGCAATGCTTGTTTACAAAGCTCCTCATGAGAGTAAACTAGAGGACAAAGTCAATGCTGGACTTTTTTGAGACTTCCTGTGTCAATGTAAGTAATATAATTCTCTTCACTTTAGACTTATCTTCAGGCAGACTCTTCAGGCAAGGACAAAAGGCAGCTACATTCTTCACCAAAATATAAAAACAGTTTCTAGGCCATACAGTAACGTTCTCTGAAAATATTTCAGCTACCTCCCACACACAGTTCAAATCACCTACAGCAACAGTGTCTTCCATATTCCTAATAAGATAGTCCATTAAGCCCCAATTAAAGTATTCTATGAGTTGCCAAATCCTTTATCTCTATATCTACATTCCATCAAACAAAAACATGGTCAGACCTATCACAGCAATACCAAATCCTTGGTACAACCTTCTGCTTTAGGGTTTTCATTGCTGAGAAGAAAAATCATGCCCAAAGCATGATGTCTTAAAGGACATTTAGTTGGGATTGCCTTACAGAGGTTCAGAGGTTCAGTCTACTATCATCATGGCAGGAAGCGTGGCAGCATCCATGCCGACAGTGCTGATGAAGGAGCTAAGAGATCCACCTCTTGATCTGAATGCAGTTAGAAGACTTGTTTTTCCACACTGGTGGAGCTTTAAAGTCCACCCTCCACAGTGATAAACTTCTTCCAACGAGACCACACCTACTTCAATAAGACCATACCTCCTAATTTGCCACTTTCCATGGATCAAGCTTAGTCAAACCACCACAGGAAGATATATCAGTATTTTAATATGTTAGGTAATGAAATAATAAATCAGATTACTGGCTTTTACTTCTAAGTTCAGTTTTATTTTTCAACATATTTTAAATTAAAAAAATAAATTTGTTATTGGGTATTCTGTGTATTTACATTTCACATATTATCCTCTTTCCCTCTTCTCTCATACCCCCTCCCTCTGCTTCTATGAAGATGCTCCCACTCCCACCCACCCATTCCCACCTCAACACCCTGATAATCCCTACACTATAGAAAGGAGTCTTCATAGAACCAAGGGCCTCTCCTCCCGTTGATGCTGACAAGGCCATGCTCTGCTACATATGTGGCTGGAGCCATGGGTCCCTCTATGTGTAGTTTTTGGTTGGTGGTTTAGTCCCGAGGAGCTCTGGGGGTGGGGGGTTTTGGCTGGTTGACATTGTTGTTCTTCCTATGGGGTTGCAAACCCCTTCAGCTCCTTCAGTTCTTTCTCTAACTCCTCCATTGGAATCCCTGTGGTCAGTGTGGTGGTTAACTGCAAGAATCCTATCTATACCAGTAAGGCTCTGGCAGAGCCTCTCAGGAGACATCCATATCAGGCTCCTGTCAACAAGCACTTCTTGACATCACCAACAGTGACTGAGTTTGGTGGCTGTGTGTGGAATGGATCACCATGTGGGGCAGTCTCTGGATGGCCTGTCCTTCAGTCCCTGCTCCACTTTTTGTCCCTGTATCTCCTCCCATGGGTATTTTGTTCCTGCCCTATCTTAGCAACTAGCGCCTTCCATCCTTGGCTGATACCTGCAGCAGAGGCTAAAAATTACAGGTGTCCCGAGACCCACATGTCTGCAGCTTCCTACCTGCTCCACAGCCTGGTCCGAACGCCTTTCCCTCTGCATCTCCTTCTCTTCCTCCTGCAACCCTGATACCCCACATTTCCCCCTTCACTCAGTATGTCCTTCCACCAAACTTGACCTAATCAAGAACCACATAGGGAATCAACACCTTCCTCTACAAGGTAGTCTTTCATTGGGCTGAAACTTCTTGTAGAAGTGGTGTTCAAGGAGGTCTGAGATCAGTCTGTCTGTCTATCAACTCTTGCCATCTCAGGGATTACAACATGAGTTTTAGGGATCTAAACTTGGATCCTTATACTAACAGGCAATGCTTTACTGACAGACCCATGCCGAACCATCTTACTAGTCAATCCACCCTTTAGTCTTTGATTTTGGCTTTGTTTTCTCTGTCCTCTCCTTTTTTTGTTTCTCATAATTTTTCTATATCTTTATTAGTGTCCATAAATGCATTCCATCTTATGGTTAAATAATTTTTTCAAGGATTTTAGCCAAGATCAATTTACAAACTCTTAGAGGAACATACGTCAGAAACACAAAGAATGTTTCTGAGGAAAAATAAAAGTTTAAAACTACATACTCACTCACTACTCTGCTCAAGATTTCAAAAAAAAACACGGAATTACAGATAATAAACCCAAATGGATGTATGTGATGAAAGCCTTATTGAATATGATTAGTTAATGAATTTATTTAACATTATAAATGTATAATTGTGATGTTTTTAATACCTGTGCACACACTGACAAATTAATTAGATAGCTTTATATTACATCACAATTGCTGCAGTGTGAGTAACTTCTATGAAATGTCCTCACACTTAGACACAGTTAAGTTCTATATCATCATGACATTACATAGCAAGGTAGTATATGATAGCACCCTAGTAAGAGTGTACAGAAGAATCTGAGGGTGGACTGTACATGAAGTAAATCATCCAAAACCAGAGTGACTAGTATTGCAGGCAATACCTTGAAAGAGAAAGATTTCTACAATGAGGCTAAGGGCAAAGCTTAGCTAAGCATTACAAGATGGAGTTATTGTATAAAATAGTAAGCTTTGGAGAGCAAGCAGAAACATTCCTGGTTTTAAGATACATAATTTAAAAATGTATCTGATTTGACCTACGCAATTATCTTTCATCACAACTCAAATGATTTAATTCATATTACTTTTACTCTATCCTAAGAGAAATAATTAGCAAACTGGTCTGCTCTAATTTTTGGTAAGCAACTTAATTTAAAAAATAGGAGCCATATCTAAAGCATGAACTATAGCTTTATGATGAAAACAAATATCTTGGTTTTGGAAGAGCAGATTTGGCAAAGTAATAATTAAAAACATAAAATAAGATAAATCATCCATCTGAGTACAAAGTGGACACTCTAAATGACATGTCTAGGTGACACTGAAATAAGAAAATTTATTGCTCTTCTATATATGGAAGCTAAAACAATTAGAACTCATATTTATTTACTTATATTTAATTGTGCATCTATTATTTATTTATGTTATGGGACAATGTGTCATGGCACACATCTGGAAATCATAGGACAACTTCTGGGAATCAGTTTCCTCCCTCTACCATAAGCAATAGGTTCAGGATTTCAAGCTTTAAAAAAAAAGTGCCTTTACCAAGCGAGTTATTTCACGAACCCCTACAATTTTTTTAAAAATGTGTTTTTGAATTATCACTTCAAATTTGGTAGATGTGAATTTTGTAGGTTATTTATAAATATATTGTAGGAACAGTGTATTTTATTGATTTTATAATCAAATAATACCAGGAAAATATAGGATGTCACTTACTGTATTTGTAATGCATGAGGAGTATTAATTAGCATGTTCTATCAGGAAATAAATGAATAGCATAGAATTCATATATTATTGTCATGTGCCATCACTGTAATATATCTTAAAGCTGACAATTATCATTCTCAATCTTTAAAATTGTAGGCATTTGATTTTGAAATCTAAATACATAAAATATCCAATTAAAAAACTGTAGGCATTATCAACTGTATATAAAGATATTAAAATTATTTCTAAGTTAATGTACTTTCACTTGAGGTAAATAAAATATATGACTATTACATATTGTTCTATGTACAATTTAGAGATGATATGATTAGGAAGTATGTTCATTATACAACACTAAACATTTAACAATTCTAAAAAATTCACTTGTGTAATCAGTTCTTCAAATTTTCCATTTCAACAGTGTTAGATTTTATTTCTTTCATGATGATTAACAAGATTAATTTAAATAACCAACATTTTTTTCACATTTCTCCCATTATATGTTCTTATATAAATTTGAGGGCTTTCCTTCAGCAGTTTGAATTATAGGAAGAAATAAAATACTTGGGACATACATACATGTAATTTATCCACATATTCCAGTGGTTCTACACTTGTGGTTTGCAGACCTTTAGGAGGTGAAAGATCCTTTCACAAAGGTTACATATCAGATATTCTGCCTATTTTATATTTGCCTTATGATTCATACTAGTAGCACAGCTACAAATACTAGTTAGCAATGAAATAATTTTATGATTTTAGGTCATCAAACATATAGAATTCTAATAAAGGTTTGCAACATTATGAAAGTTAAATATACTGACATAGTCTGAGGAATTTTTCTCTATTGATATCTTTAACAATGCAGAAGTATTTTAAAAGCACACTTACCCTACAACTCCTATAGTATTACAGTTAAAAAAGTATAGATTCTTCTACTTACTGTCAAAAAGAAAGTTCAAAAACACATTATGTTTTAATGTTGTAGTTGAGCTATTTGACTGCTTTGAGGGGGTATGATGGAAGGAAGTGTAATGTTTCCCTAGGTGGCCCAGACTGTCTTCAAGAACTGTCCTCCTAGCTAAATCTCTTGATAGCTCTCACTACACTTGTGAACCAACTCACTTAGCACAGGTCAGTATTTTAAAAGGAAATCCTACTTAAAGTTAATCGATTTTTGTGAGACAAAAAGATTCCCTTCTTAATCTCAGAGAAATAATTAATTTTAACGGAAGAATGCCCTCTTCTCGGTATGTACTTTGGGCTGAGCTTCCCTGGTCCCTCTTTGCCAATTCAAGACTTACTTTCCAAGGTGTTTTGAGCAGTGTCAGTTTTGGGGATTGCCTCCACTCCGCAACATTCCCTTAATAAAATCAAACCCCAAATTATCAACCTGAGACATTAAGGCAAGACACTATAACTCTGAAATATCACTTCTGTGTGGGCGTCACTAAGACCTCTATGGATCTCAACATCTCCTTTCCAACCGTGACCCCACTTCCTTTGCACAACTGTTGATCTTTGAATTCTACAGGTTCATCTCTAGAACATCACTTTTAACTACATCTCAGAGTCAGCTCTTTAGGGATCCAGCCCTGGGAACTAGTCTGTTTCTTTTTTTGTTTTGTTTTGTTTTTTGTTTTGCTTTTAAAATTTACTTTACCAGAGAACCTCAATGATAATACTAAGACACGTGGCAGAAATTATAATAAATCAATACATGGGAGCAAGTTGATCACAAACATTAGAATTAAGCAGCTCATTTAGTAAATGTTACTGACAGCTCATAGTTGAAACACACCTCAGTAAGTTTTTTCTGAAGATGCCATAAGTGTGGTATTTCTTAAAAATAAAACACAACTCTTAAATATATTGTTTATTTATATTTAATTTGTAAATATTTGATTAAATAGCGTCATTACTAGCAAATACAGAATAAAATAATAAATCTGCCTAAAATTAAACTTCAAATAACAAAATAATATTGAGGGTTATGGTTATTTGGAGGGCTTTGTTTATTTTCAAGATTTGAAGAGAGAGTCTTTGTGAGTTAGAATTAAAAAGATATGTTTTTAATTTATTTTAACAGCCTGGACTCATGTGACTCCTTGGTAGTAATTTAAATAATAAAATATTGTTATAAAATTAAGATTGTAGCATCTCAATTCTTTTAAGTAATAAGAAGAGGATTGCTTTATTGAAAGTGCCTGGACCTTCTGGATTCACAAAACTAAAGTGGTGCTTTTAAGTAAAGGAGCTCATAAGTATATTGCAAAGTAATTAAATTGAATTGTGTTGGCTCTACGGTTTGCTTACAAGACAAATTTTCTTTCCTTGTCTTCTCTATAATGCATGGATTGAAGGAACAAAATTTTATATAACTATTTTTCTGTTTAATTTGTGAAACCAAAGGTGAGTAGTTTTTAAAATCCATTTACTACTTTGAGGTTGTTCATAATTGATACCAAAGGCCAATGTTGATAGTAATTTCCCCGAGGAATGGGTTCCAGCCATGTTGCTCTTGCTCTACCTAATTCCAAGGATTATTTTTTTTTACCTTCCTCATGCTTGTTTCACTCAGCTATAAATCATCCACATGTGAGATAATATACCAGCAAACCAATTTAAAGTACCGGCCCAACTTCCTTCTGAGTCTTAAGTATAAATTATACCTAAGAAATAACTAGATATTCACACAAAATTTAAAAGTAATGACATAGTTCATGCAACAAAATACAAATTAATTCTATAAACATGAGTGAAGAAATCGTGTAATTAGATTGAGAAAAATGCAGCATTGAACATTTGTTAATAAGAAATACAGCAATTATATTTCGTGTATCCTTGGTGATATGTAATATCTAATACTTATTTTGAGAGAGAGAGAGAGAGAGAGAAAGAGAGAGAGAGAGAGAGAGAGAAATATAAAGTGAATGAACAGCAGCCCTTGACATAATGAACACTCTGATATTCAAACCCAGCAAAGTCTTGATGCTTCCACACACGGATTTGATGTTTATCTTCCTATTACATAAAAGTTATTTCTCAAAACCAAATCCATATCAAGCTGGTGCCTATGTAAGCCTTCACCCTTATGCTGTGCTGTTTTTATTAAATGAAAATACTGTTTACACTCTTAAAAGAACGATATACATACAAATCAGTCATAAAACCTTTATCTGAAATAGTGTACGACATGCAAGGGCAATGGTGGCAAAAAGCTTAAGGGAGTCACCAACCAATAACCGATTTGTCTTCAGGCTCACTTTATTGGTGGAATCCATACCTGGTACCACTTGAGTAACCAAGAACCTGAGCAAAGATCACCCAGATAGGGGGCGGTGGTAAAGTGACTCCTAATGACGTTCTGCTATACTTAAATCAGTTTCTTGTTTAGCCAACATCAGAGAAGCTTCCTTAGGAAGCACTTAGGAACAAATACACGGTCTCAAATTCAGTCATTATACAGAGCACGAGAGACCTCGGATGCTCAGCCTTCCGTGGGTTACCTTTATCAAGTCCCTCACTTCAGAGTCCATCGTACCACGAGGAAGAAGGGGTAGAATGAGTTTAAGAGTCAGAAAGGAGAGAAGACTCCCCAAAAACCAAGGCCCTCTAAAGCAAGAGGAGCAAAGATTACATGAACTCGTAGAATCTGTAGAAACATTCATAGGACCTCTGTGGGGCTGCCATGTCTTCTACACTTATATTATGGCCTCCATGTTAGTGTTTGTCTAGTATTCCTGAAAATGCTAATGAGAGAGTCTCTGGTTCATTTGCCTAGTCTGGGGCACTTTTCCTTTGGTTGGTTCATCTTGTATAATTTGATATCATAGTTTTTGTTTTATTTTGTAATACTTTTTTTAATTATTGAATAAATGAATGAATGCCTAGCCACTAGGGTTAAAAACTGAACTATCATTTTTACTTGCTAGGAAAGAGAAAGTCAGTGTACGCAAATGGACTGACATCAATCATTCCAGTACAGGTCTCATGTGCAGGAGTAGCTGACCAAAAATTAGTGGACTCCACAGATTTCTTTCTCTTTTTTTGCTTGCTTGTTATTTTTGTTTGTTTTGTCTTTTTGCATTTTGTGTGTGTGCTTTGATCAGGTTACAATTGACTTTTGGGGTTTTGAGGGGTGATTTATTTTATTTTCTTGTGTGGGGTTGTTTTGTTTTGGTTGTTGAATTTTGGTTTGAAAATGATTTTTTTTTTTTTTTAAAATATAAGCTAAAAACAAAAACCAAAAAAAAAAAAAACTGAGAGCAAATTTTCAAAATCCTTTCTTAAAACATTTTCCTTAAAAAATATTTTATTTGTACCCAATCACCAGGAACTACACAAAAGCAGAAAACCTTGTATGTTTGCATCCAATACCAAATTATACCTGATTAAACTTTTAATTTTGGTAAAAAATTCCAACTGAAAAAAAGATTTATACACTAATACACAGTTTATATAGTTTATTTATTTGTTCTTATGTCCTTTGTCATTTAAAAAGTTTTTCTTTTCCTTATCGGATAAAAACAATAAATATCATGCATCCTCTTACAATTCCAACAATCTGTTAATAGTTAAGACTAAGTTTTTCCACTATGCAGATGTTGGATATAAAAATGTCTGATTGGATACATATAGGCAGAATCTGAGATGGTTCAACTGGTACCAATAATAATTTATTCTAATATAATAGTATTAAATCCTTATATAAACCCATGTTGCATTGATTACAAAGTTGGAAAAAAAAACCAACTTGATTTTTTTTTGGCTTGAGTCCTTGAACTATCTTTCACCCACACATAGCCCTATGTGTTTGTTTTCACACTTCTTGGTCACAAAAAATAAAAAAAACAGCAAAAAAAGGTTGTAGTTTTGATTTTTTTGGTAAACTACATTTATAGTAGATTAAAAAAGTAAACAAATTCTTAAACAGATAAAAATAAAAAGTAAAAATGCAGAAAAATGCCTGCCCCAAATCATAAAAGTATTGATTTTCTTTGATGAACTATCTTGTTTGTTTGTTCACACAAAAAATTTGTTTTTTCCTAATAGTTTAATATTTATGGGATATACTTCTATACTTTACTTAACTTGTTAATATCATTTTATAACAAAACATTTATTTTTTATTGAGGTATACGTTTGGAAGTTGGCATATGTAAGTTTAAATTAAGCAGTCAAAAATAACATTTTCTCTTTGTGAGCAGGATTCATAATCTACATCCATCATTCAAAATTTATTTAAATTCGCAAAACAGGTTATGAAGGAGAGAAAAAGTTGTGCAGGAGTATTTCTAGAAAATGTTGAAAGAGAGGGTTAGGAGGTGAATGTAATCAATAGACATTACATATCTGGAATTTTTGGAGTCAAAATTAAAATATTTAAATATTGGCTCAGGCACAAAAATAAAACATGTGTGTTCAATGAGATGTCCTACAGTCCGATTCTGCTCTATTTTGGTGTAGCTAACTCCCTAGAGTACTGTGTTCCCCATCAATTGCTTGTGAGCGACATTAAGAATGTCCACCAGTCCTAAGTTATTGTTCAATCAGCAATATAATTTTGTTGACTATAAATACATTTATAAACAAGAAAATGATGGGAACCAAAGAAAGAGCAATTTGGTTTTAGAAATTGGCCGTTCCTATAGAATTAAAAATAATAACAACAGATAAGTCAATAAATGAATAACAATCTTTACTTAATAGTATATCATGCATCCTATTTCTTTAACAGATTCCCACAGTTTGAGTGGGGTTAAGATCAGCTCCAAAAAAAGAAAAAAAAAAAAGATGCATCTTTTAGCTCACATATGCGACTGAGCTGGACTCGTGATGTCGGTGAGACCAGCTTCCATCATTGCAGGTACAGATAATATGCTTGCTCCCCATCTGTTCGAAACAGTAAAATTGCTTGGCGTTATACCTCCCTTTATCAAATATCAGAACTGAAGGCCTGACATTCTCAGCAGTGTCAATCCCCAATGTCTCTGCATCTTCTTTTTCTATCGACAACTGGAAAGGGGTCTTTGTTATTTCAGTAAAATAAATTTACATTATACTCTCAGACTGCCTTTAGAGACTTACTTATACTGCCAAGAAGAGACACTGGACCAAGGCAACTTACAGAATAACACATTTAATTGGAGATTAAACACCATCAGTTTAGTCCATTATCATCATGGTATGGACCATGGCATCACAGAAGGAGTAATGATGATGGGGAAGTAGCTGAAAGCTATATCCTGAGTGTAGGCAGAGAGAAAGAGACATTGGACCTGGCCAATGAAACCTTTAAGCCCACCTCCAGTGAGGAATCGCCAAGAAAACCACACCCCTTAATTTTTCTCAAAGAGTTCTAATAACTGGGCACTAAAAATTCAAAATATGTTCTTTGCAAAACTATCACGTGAATGGTCTCTTGGTCACTTGCTAACACTTTTCCTCTCTTATACCTGTTGAGCTAGGCCTGCATAGCCCAATCATCCTCAACATTAAAGTCTTCCAAGCTCCTACTAGAGTAGCTATTAAGTACTGCTTAAAGCATCCAATCACTTTCTAGTCCGTAATCCTAAAATCTTCCATATTTCTCTAAACAACAGCATGGTCAGTCCTGTTATAGCAATGCCTCACTTAAAAAAAAAACAAAATAACTTGTCCTAATTACTGTTCTATTGAGGTGAAGAAACCCCCAAGGCCATGACATTGTTCGTTGTGATTTTGTAGAACCTCACTAAAGAACTTCTGTTGCTGTTCGGGTGGCTTTACGTCACTTCTGTGGACTCGGGCCAATTGGCAGAGGCCAATGGTTTCTTTGGGATTGAACTGTCCTTGCTGATTCATAAATGGTGTTTGTGAGTGGATCAAGCTGATGCTTCTGATTCATGTGAACTGAACTTCTGATATCCTGAAAACACAGATTGTACTTTCTCCATCGAACTATTTCTAAACAGGTTCACATTCTCCTTTGCCCTATTAACCTTTCATTTCTACTACCTATGGTAGGTGGTGGTCTAGAAGGGAGGTTAAAGCATTTATCTACCCTTATTAAAAGTATGCTTTGAAAAATATCAGCCTACTAGTTAGCTAGTATTCAAATATATGACCCTAATAGGGCCATTCTCATTCAAACCACCACATAGACTTCAGGTGAATTTAATCTTCCAATAATAGAAAGATGGACTAGCAGATAAGAGCAGCCAGTACTCTACTAGATGATGGGAGTCAGATGCCAGCCCCTACGTGACAGCTTTTAACAATTATGATTCTAACTCCTGGAAATTTGAGGCTTTCTTCTGTCTTCCAAGGTGTACTTGATGCATGTGGTGCACGTACCTGCAAGCATGCAAAACATTCATACACATAAAATGCAAATAAATCTTTGAAAAATACCTTTTCTTCTTCTTGTTGCTCTTTTTGTTGCTCTTAATATAGGAAGGTTTTCAAATGGGGAAGAAGGGGATGGAGGGACAGAAGAGGAAAAGAAGTGGAGGAACTGAAAGAAGAGAAGGAAGAGGAAGGACAATAAGAGCAACAAAAAGAGCAACAGGAAGAAGGAAGAAAATGGGGAAGGAGAAGAAGAAAAAGGAAGAGGAGGAGAAAAGAAGAAGAAGAGGAGTAGGAGGAGGAGGAGAGGATGAAGAGGAGGATGAAGAGGAGGGAGAGGAGGAGGAGGAGGAGGAGGAGGAGGATATTAGTTCTCTAAACTAGTTTTCCACTTATGTTCCTCGAATTTCATCCCCACCTTAACAATTTGAGTTGGGAAAGGGAGACTAAGAAGTTAAGGCCCTGGGTTTGGTCCCCAGCTGCGAAAAAAAGAACCAAAAAAAAAAAAAAAAAGAAGTTTGGTGGAAGAGCAAATCTTTAAATATTTAACACTAAGTGTAATCAGTAAAGTTACATAAAATTAAGAATGAGGAAAATAATGTCATGCATTTAAAAGAAATTGTGAGGCAAGGGAGGTGATGGTTATAGAACAAGGATGGGTATAAATTATATAAATACAGAATCATGATGGAAAGTCTCGGAAAAGGAAAAAAAATTATACTGCCAAAGACTGATATCTTTGTTTCATAAAACTAATAATTTCATACACGTACATATGTATTGATCAAATGTCTACTTGAGCATTTCTTTTTCTACAACCATCACAACAGCCCCCAATTTCATAAATCCTCTCTCCCCTTTCTTTCGCTTTATTTTTTTTAACCCATGGATCCCACTTTATACTGTGTGAGCATGTGTGTAGGTCCTTCTGTGAATGGTGCAGCATTCCGAAAGAGCATGTACTCTACTGGTCTCAGCAGCTGTCAATTGCCAACGGTCCACAATTAGCGCTAGAAATTCCTGACCTCCTGTTCCAAGCTGAGGTTTGCTGGCTTCATTTTGTGCTTGTCTTTGCCTGCCATCCTAGCTGCTGTGAGTTCTTGTGTGAAACTGCTCTATTTTGGGGAGAAAATATTGTTCCATTGTAGTTATACACTGTTCGGATTCTTAGAATCTTTTCTGTCGAAATGTTTGTGATAATTCTTGGAAAATCAGAGGAGCTTGTGTAATACAGATGACACTTTAGGGCTGAACACACTGAAATCCCTTATTTTCTGAATGTTGATCTCTTATGTGTCTCCATTAATTGATATTTTAAAGCTGATATATTGAATTTATTTTACTGCTGGGGTGGTTTAAATGAGAATAACTCCCATAGGGTCATATGTTTAAATACTTATTCCCCAGTGGGTAGAATAGTTAAGATTAGGATCTATGGCCTTGGTCACGGGCACATAGAGACTTTGATGTGTCAAAAACCTATACACCATACTCAGTTAGCTCTCTGCCTTATTTTAAAAGGAGAACTCTCAGCTACTACTCCAGCGCTATGCTTCTCTGTCTGCTGCCAGGCTCTTTATCATGGTGGTCATGGACTCACTATCTCACCCTATAAGCCCCAATAAACTGTCTACTATAAATTGTTCAGATTATGCTGCCTCTTCATAACAATAGAACTTGGAGTTATATAAATCTGAGTTCTATTCCCTACATGATTTCCATTCTTATTCTATAAAGACAGTGTGTAACTCTGTGTGTGTGTGTGTGTGTGTGTGTGTGTGTGTGTGTGTGCATGTGTGCATGCTTGCGTGTGTTGTGTGTGCGTGTGTGTGTGTTTCTTTGTGTCTGGGTATCTGAGTGTATATTCAGGCATATGTAAGTTTTTGATATACATGTTAAAATTCATGATGGCTTTTTATTTTTGTTAACATTAGAATTTGTTAAAATTAGAATTTGCTAGGTAATTACCTTCTTGATCTTTAGGCCAGTGTAAATCTGTGGGCTGTTCTTCACGTGAAATTAAAATACTCAGCAGTTTTGCTTCCCTAACCTATGGCTTTGTTACCTGACCCTTAAAACAGGCTTCACTGTGAACCTGGAGATGCCTCCACCGTGCATCACTGCAGTTTGAGATAATTGATTCTGTAATTACAAGGGTTCTCTTAGGAAAGTGGAATCAAAGCAATAATACTGCAATTTGCACATTGATCCTTGTACATCATTCTGTCAGACTTCTGGCCCTCAAAGGTTTCCAGAGACTATTATAATACCACATAATACATTCATTTTGCTCTCCGCACCATTTGTGAGAATGTTCTCATTAATTACTTTCTGTTTCAAACACGATACTCTAATCCAAAACAATATTCCTTTCCTTCAACATTGTCACCATGATGTTTAAATTCTTTCTCAGGAAAAAATAATAACCCCAGTTCTTCGTGAAGACATGATGAAATATTTCCATGACAGCTCATTTACAAAAAACAACAATGAGCTCTCGCCAGAAACAAGGAAACAAATTGGTTCAGAAGAAACACTGACCTCCGCCTACTCAGACCCAAATGAACCTTTCTTACGGTTCAGAAATTCAGTTAGCTTATTTCTGTTTGTTTTCTTTTCCATTTTCATGCTTCTATGCATCTCCAGCTGGACTGACTCTGGAAAGAGAAATACATTACAAGAGCGTTTGCTCTCGTGTTTCCAAATCTGATCTGAACCTCTATGGGAAAGGTTAAGACAATCACAAGAATGCAGCATTTGTTATCTGAGTCCACATCTTTAAACCTTAAAAGGCTTACCCATCACTAGTTCTTAATGTCCACTGTTTCCTTCTGGCTAGAATATTTGTTATGATTAATGTATCTGTGATCTTTCCTTTGTCCCCGTCTCATTCTCTTTCTGCCTCTGTCTTCCACCGATAAGGATCTTTCTGGTTTTCCATTCACATTGATTCGCTTATTTTCAGCCTTTTCATCTTCTGAAAGGTTAACATTGGATTCATGGCTAAGAAAACAGTGAGAAATCCACTAGAAAAAAATATGTGAGATAGAGATTGTTAATTTTTATGATTTTCTGATTTAAAGCAATATTAATTCCACATAGTTTATTTTTATAGATTTTACAATCAAGATAGTATTGAACACATAATATAAGACAGTTATAAACATTAGTTTTATTGTAGAGTAGATATAATTAAGAAGTTCCAAACTCACTCTTACATAAATATTTTTACTTACGATAAAATAATTGAAAACATTATTTTCAAAATAAGGTGTTTTATTGCTACAAGAAATTGAAGCTGTTGTTGGCTTGGGTTCAGTTTCCTGATCTATAAACAGTAATAAGAGAGAAGAAATTCAGGGAAATTGAAATGCTGTGAATTTGACTTATCATTTAAATCTGAAGTCCTTTGCTTTTATAATTATGCTCGTCCTTTTGCTTCTGTAATTATGGTTTCCAATATTCTGCTTTTATGTCCTTTTTATTTGTTAGGGTGTGTGTTTCTTGTGATTTTACATTTTATTTTATTTATATTTTTCTATTCTCTGTAATTGTTAACGAGAATAAAAACAAATATAAATTGGGTGGATGGATAGCTGAGGTGAATCTGGGAGGAATTGGAGAAAGGAAACTGTGCTAAGAATAGACTGTATGAAATACGAATATATGTTCATATTTTATATAGCTGCACAGTCATAAGTAAATGAGAATATCTCCAGAAACTAATTTAGAAAATAACAAACTCATAAAAAGCAAAGTTTTGAGCAATAGTATAATATCCTTCCTGGCACATGAAAACAAATTTCTGTGCTAGTTGATGCAGTAACTGTGACAGGAAGAGCATTGTGGGAAGGGGACAGTTGACTGAAACATGAAGGGGCAAAAAGGAACTTCCCTTGCTTCATCTTTCATAGTTGATGCATCTTGTTAGTGCAAGGTATGAATCAAACACAAAGTAAAGCATAACAAAACAAATAGACAAAATAAATAGAAAATCAAAATACACAAGTTCAGACAAATTTCCTCTTAAGAAATATGTGCCCATGCTAATATGTGATTTCCTATTCTTTCTCCCCACTCCCCTCTATGACTCCTTAACACTGTGCTTGAGGGATTAAAAGGATGCACAAGCCTAATTAATGACTTGAGGTTGAAACACAGATAGCATGATAAAAAGAAAGAAAGAAGAGAATTCCAAAAGATGTCCTCTGACTTCAACAGATGCGCTGTGACCCCTGCACCCCTGCAAAATTAATGAATATAATACAATAACAAATAAGCCGAAAACATTTTTAAATGCCAGATAAAAGGATACATACAAGTACAAAACTAACGAAGAAGCCATATGAAAGAGTTAGAAAGCAATAACAATCATGGTTGACAATCAGCTTTGGACTTAGAAGTATCTGAATCCAAATAGAATTCTTCTGACATCTTTATGTAAATTTCCATGTTTTACAACTCCAGGTTTCCCCATTGTTTCACCAAGCAAAATGTTAAACAAGATGGCAAATTTGAAATTTTGAAAATGGGGGAGGGAGTGGGGATGGGAGCGTATAGACAGGAAACTGGGAAAGGGAATACCATTTGAAATGTAAGTAAAGAAATATATCTAATAAAAAAATTAAAAAGCCACGATTCCCCAGAGACATGAGGGAAAGTGGCAAGAGGCTTGGAATCATGTTCAGCAAAGATGGGAAAAGGATAGAAGAGAGTGAACCTGGATGATGATTATCAGTATTTTTGTGAGTATCATGTATGTATTTTAACTATTAAAACAAAAAACTCTTTACATATACACACATACATGTATATATAATACATATAAACATGCACAAATATACAAAAATATATGTACTTATATATACATAACATATGTTAAAAATATAATATGTAACATGTATAGAATATACACATATACTATATTATATATTACCTATTTATTCTATATACATATATACATATACACATGTACATATATATGCATATACACACATATATACATGTATACACATATGTATACATTCATTAAGCATTATATATACATAAAGTATTTGTGCAATAATATTTACTTTAAAATGTTGGCATGAATTTAGAGGGCAGAGAAGAATAGTATATTGTAAGGTTTGAGGCAATAAAAGGAAAAATGTAAATGCTATAATTAAATTATATTTAAATAGGTTTTATAAAATATAAACTGAAGAATAATACAAAACACAGCTAATTTCAAATACTTCATTCTCACAATACTCCATAGGAAGGAAGTACACAGTTTGCTAGAACCTACTATACTCTCAAAATGCTATTGTAAATTTATGATATTAACTAACAGATTATTGCAAATAACCCTACATTTTCTTTTACTACCTAATAAAATAAAGTAAGATACTTTTTTGTAAAAACAAACAAACAAACACACAAAAAACAAAAGCAAACTACTATACAGGCTGTAGGATAATATGGCAAAGTTATGTTAGCATTGTGTGCTTATACATTGCAACTTCATTATGCATCTATATAGATGTTTAGTGATCAGAACAAATTTCAAACACATAAGTCACTATTAAAAAAGAAAAAGAAAAAAAAAAAAGCGCCACCCTCCAGGTCTCACGAGGGACAGTTAAAAATGCCTAAAGAGAATGTTTATTTCCAAGCTTGGAGTTGCTGTCTCTTCTCGGGTATTCCCTGGCTGCATTTAACCAGCTTTAACTGGTGTCAACTCTCCCTGACCTCTAGTGAGGTAAATGGCTAAAGTGTCTGGCAGGTTCATTTGCACAGTAATGAGTTCTGTCTACCAGACTGCTGGGTGCTGATGGGAGAAAGGGATTACCTTCCACTGCCACCTATTAAACGTGATTGACATGTCTATATGATATCTGTCTCCTTTAACAGCCCTCCCTCCTCCCCTAGAAATGCTTCATGAACATAAAGAATGGCTGTGCTTAAATGAGGTTTCATGCATTGCTTTTCTCCCTCCACATATTTTTTCAGTTGCTATGGTACGAAAGATTTTTAATGAAGGGGACAAATGGTCTGACATGATACTGTATAAAACTGGAAAGGGAAGCAATGTTTCCCTTGTTAAGAAAGAGATTAAATATCAGATACCCCTTAGAAAAGAAAGAGCAGGGGGGCAAGTAGCAAATTCTTAACTCATGTTTTAGCATCTCTATGCTATGTTACTTAACCTTTTAAGTCATTGTCCTTCATTACAGCCTTTGCATGTATATTTATTTTCTAATATTTCATTCTCTGGCTTGATCTGTCTACCCCTGTAATCTGTCTGTAAAATGTCCTTGTAAAAACTGCCTCTGAACTCCACAAACTGAACTCTTACCGCCTTCACTCCACTGTACTGACTCCTTCACTCGCTAACTCAAGAGAACTAAGAAGTCATCAAGTCTCTCCCTCCTGACTGCTGGGATTGAAGGCAATGCCTGTAAAACTGCATCTAATTTTTTTTTTTTTTTTTTCTTTTTTTTTTTTTTTTTTTTATTAACTTGAGTATTTCTTATATACATTTCGAGTGTTCTTCCCTTTCCCGGTTTCCGGGCAAACATCCCCCTCCCCCCTCCCCTTCCTTATGGGTGTTCCCCTCCCAACCCTCCCCCCCTTGCTGCCCTAATCTTTTTTACCCGAAACTTGCTCTATACCAGGCTAACCCTGAACTCAGATTCGGCTTGCATGTGTCTCCTCAGATTCACGGCATGTCTGTATTTCAGTCAGAGTAGCCATGTTGCTGGATTAAAACTCCTTTCCAGAAGTTCTACTTGCTGATTTTGGTTTCAGGTATAAACTTCATTGCTAGTCTCTGATGCACGAACTCCACTACCTTTTAAAGTTTAATGTCATCTTTGTACTGGCTCAAATTAATCATTTGATGTACTCATTAAAATAATAATGCATCGAATAAGTGTTCACAATTCACTCTGTATTCATTTTCCTGGACTAGGAAATCTAGAGACTATGGGGATATGAGTGGGCTGTTGTAGCCACTGAGCAATTGTACTATATCAGTTGTTTTTGTTACTTCAAGCTTTTGATATTGTAGAAATAAGCTATAACCATGCACAAAAGAATGGTAGATGTCATTGTTTTCAACGTTAACAATCCAATTATCCCTACGTGCTATTTACAAGGAAGAACTATGTATTTTTCAATTATGATTGCCTTACTAACATAAAAAAACTATTGAGGGGGACATTTCTGATATTAGTATTATAATTTAATTTAACCCCGCACACAGCAAGAAATAAGTTAATAGCTACAAAATGCAGGCGTGATTTGAAAGCATAAAAGGTAATTACTACATCAATTATGGAAAGAAAAAAACATCTGTGATTGACAGAATACTGGAAATTTATTAGAGTTGAAAAAATAATTTTGAAAATAATAGCAATAAAAATCTCTTGCATTATACAAAGGCACGTCTCTTGTTAAATAACCTACCATAATTGAAACAAAGTTCAAAAGTATTTTATACCCTAAGTATGTGTTGAAATTTTAAATAGTAAGAATTATCTTTGTCTTAAGATTTTACTCACCACTGACTTTTGGATATTATTGAACTATAAAAAGAAGGAGGAGGAGGGGGAGGGGGAGAGGAAGAGGAAGGAGGAGGGGAGGAGGGAGAGGAGGAGAAGGAAGGAGGAGGAGGAGAAGGAGGAGGAGGAGGAGGAGGAGGAGGAGGAGGAGGAGGAGGAGGAGGAGGAGGAGAAGAAGAAGAAGAAGAAGAAGAAGAAGAAGAAGAAGAAGAAGAAGAAGAAGAAGAAGAAGAAGAAGAAGAAAACACAATTTTTGCTAATAGAACACTCAGAAATGAAGGATTTTCAACATCTTTAGTAAAATTCTAAAATTTTATTCTTATTTTAAATCTAAACTTAGAAAATAAAGAATGTAAAATAAACTTCTAATTTCTCAACATGTCTAACCACTTACAAAAACATTATTTTACATGCTGATGTCACAGGTTTCTTGCACACATTGCCTGTTTTGTGAATACCTATTACCTTTCTTTTAGATAAACATTGTCATACTCAACATAATATTTTAATGTCAAACAAACATCATTTAAATGTTTTGCCTGCAGTTATTCATTTAATCTTTATAATAACCACACAGAAGTAGTAGTTATTACTTTAAGTCCACTTTAGCAGGAAGACAAGGAAGATTAGATAGATTTGTATCTCATCACAATTCAGAGGACAAGTATGAGGTTAGTTCAGAATTGAGCCAAAGAAATTGAGACCAGAGCCAGCCCACACGATCCCTGGGACAGGCTGCTGTTGTCTCTGTCCTCCAATACTCAGCTTGCACTCAAAATAGTGTATGCACTGTCTCATGGAGTACTGATTGTTAAGAGAGGACCACTTCAGATTTCACACAAAGCATACACTAGGAAAAGAAATAACTTTCATTCAGAAGATCTTCTTGCTGTTTCCCCAGAAGAAACATAAAATACCATTCTCTCTGCTACATTATTACAAAAGAAATGGTCTGTTTCAATTATTCCTTCCTCACTGGGGATAGGGCTTTAACATAATGAACACACCTAAGGTCTGCCACTAAAGCCATTAACAATTCGAACCTCCAAAGAACATTTTGAATTTTGATCAAAGTCCCTAAAAATTAGGCCATATTCCTACAAATTCTGCAGCCCTGAAAGAATCAGAGCATATCTAAATGCTTGAAATTTCTTTAATTTTGGCTTTTTACTGGTTCTTCCTAATAACAGCCTTGGTGTACATACTTAATCATATATCAATGATTAAATCAACCTTTTGTAAATAATTAGGACACACATTATTCATTTGAAAATACAGCACTGTGGAATGTTAACAATGAATCTCAAAGGTTTCTTTATAATTAATTGTAGAGGCAATAATGCTTTCTGAAACTAAATAACACTTTCTGATAGAGGCTTTTGTAAAATTAACTTTGTACGTTGATTTCCATTTTCCCCATAACAAAAACAACAACAACAACACACACACACACACATATTTGCAGAAAAATTTGTCTCATCTCATTTATTTGAATGCCATTTGTAGTAAATTGGCTATATTTTATTCATCCTGCCTCTCTTAATAAAAAAAAATAACTTTTCCCTTCTCTGATTAATTGTAAAAAGCTTTAGTGTTTAATATTCATTTTGCATTTCTATTATTCATCCAAATTCTGCTTTCTCTCTCGGTGTAGAGATTCGTGTTTAGGGATCATTCACCATGTCAGCCACACATAGATTTTTACAATACTGCAAACATATGATTTGGAATCCTGTTTCTGAATTTGACTGACAGGTTATGTTGAAGGTGACTGGACTTATTTCCTGTGTCATTTGCAAAGTGATAGATTCATAGAGCATATTCAATGATGGCTCATAAGTTGCTCCTGATGACAGCTGGAATAAAAAAAGTTACACGAACTTTTCAAACTTCA
This sequence comes from Rattus rattus, assembly GCF_011064425.1. Lineage (NCBI taxonomy): Eukaryota > Metazoa > Chordata > Mammalia > Rodentia > Muridae > Rattus > Rattus rattus. The sequence continues at coordinate 182,984,198 of NC_046156.1, forward strand.
AAGCAGAAAAGAACTTCAGCTTTTTTATGTAAAACACAGACACAAATTAATACTTGAGAATATAACCGGAAGAAAGCAATTTGAAAAGTGACGTCAAAATGGCAGGAAATTGCAGAATCATTTCAACCAGTTTTCAGATCTGAATTATAAATATGAACATTATTCTTTTTAAAATGCAGCTATTACACTTTTTATCATTTTGCATTCAGGAGATACAGTTCAGTGAAGATAATGAAATTTCAATAAACTAATCTTTGAATAAATGTATTGTAATCTCAAACTCTGCAGAAGCAAATCAATGAAGCAATAAACATCGATGGTAAACTAAAGCCTATACTATCGGGCACATATCATCAGGGAAGCTAGTACTGTCACAGGCGATAAAAAAACAAACAGACATGAATACATCTAATTTATAATAAAGCAAAACACCAAGACAGTTTAAAATGGACAACAATCATACTTTCTGATTTTCCCTAATGGAGTTTTCAAAGTTAGAACACAATTGCTTGACTCCAATCCTTCCATTAGCCCTTAAGCTTGAATCTCTCAAGAGCCCTTAGTTTTTCTGAGCTACTGTAACCAGTAAAATTTCTGACATTGACTCTCAGTTTAATTATCATTTTTCCCTGGAAAGAGACCCTCAGATATGGTTAGGTCCACAATACCTCCCTCTCTTCCTCTGAGACCTTCTCATTTGCACTTAGTTTGATTATTCAAATTTCTTTATTCAATATGAAATGGGAACAAGGTAAGTCAGTAGCCAAATCTAGCAATGTCTGGTAAACCAGTTATCACATGTTGTAAATGATGCTCCATGTTCCAGGCATATATATATATATATATATATATATATATATATATATATATATATTAAAAAAACAAAATGACCGTGTCGATCTCCACATACAATTTTTATTTTTTTCTTAAAAAAGATTTTTCTTCAAAGCTTTCATAGAAACAATAATATATATAACTTATTAAATATGGGAATATTTTTTAAATGTTTGAGAGAATTAAAAAAAGAAGTAAATTTCCATTGTAAAAACACAATTTGGTTTTCTTATAAAATAATCAACTAATCATTCTTTGTTCAAAATTGCAACAGTGTCATCTAATACCTTGTATGCCACTTTTAAAATAATGAAATAATAAAGATAAAATCTCCATTTTTCTTAGTATTTCTTCTTGATCAGAAAGAGTTGTCCCTACCTTATCTCTGTCTCATTTTACTTAGCAATATATCCTGTTATCACGAACTGACAGGAGACCACAGTTCCTTTTTACACTGAGGACTGACAGACTTGGTACAAGGCCTGGTGAAACAAACCAAGAAACAAAATGGAAGTTCTTAAAAACGTCTCCACGGTGCACAAACTGCCATTTCCTTGGGTGCTCTGAGCTTCTGACAGCTGTGTAAATAATACTGACAATTACATGAAGTTTGTTAAGATTGATTCAATTCCAATTTAAAGGATAGAAAAACGAGACTATTCTTTTTTCTCGTTACCACAGTTTATATATGAGTTTTGGGTATCCAGTTTGTGCTACATACCAAACTGAGCATGATCTGTTCTCTGGAAACTTAAATCCCTAACAAGTCTCTCTCAGAAGTTCCCAAATTTACAACTACAATTACAATTACCATCTTTGTGGTCTTTGTTTTATTCATTAAGCTGTCAGTGAAGCTTAAATACAAAACTAAGTGATAGGTATGTTTGTGTAATTCAAAGCCGGCAGAAAACTCTCAACTACTTAATTCTTACTGAAAAGCCAGAGACTGATATGAACTCTCAATAATTATATAAAAAGCATTGTTTGCCACAAAAGTCAACATGAAATTCCAAACCAAGGATTATTTTCATTTTTTTCATTAAATTTGATGACAGATGATACCATTGTTCATCACTTTCCAATATTTCTAAGTGAGATTCCTCCATATCCATCCTAATCAGTGAGTAAAGAAGCAATTAATAGCCCTCAGCCTATATTCTTTAATGACTGTCACAACCAGGTCATTTGGATAAGCATATGATGGTCAGCATTTATGGATTGTTTCAAATACGCTGGCAGAGAGTCAGCCCAACTGGTAATTGCAGGCAGAGGAGAGGATCGGTTATGCTAAGGAAAAGAAGACATTTGATGACAGAATTTTGATTACATATGTATCTATGTGCCGCACACTGCCCTTCAGGATACAAGTATATGTGAAATATAGGAAACAGTATTAAACCCTTGCTTCTGTATTGTAGCATTCAACAATCCTAACGCTTAATCTAACTCTGCGTGTTGCCTTGCCTGGACTACTGCTGCCCTGACCTTACCTGCCGCGCGGCAGCGGGGCAGCAAGTCAACAAAGGTAGATTCGAGAACAGGTGGTAACAGCAAGTTCTGTGAACACCTACTTGCAACTCTTTAATACCCTCACCTATTTTCCCATTAGCTGTCCAAAATCTTTTGTTGTTTTACATTTATTTTACTCAGATTTCGCTCTTAGTCCACACTCCTATACCTCCTCTCACTCATCCCACCCCAGTCTCCACCAGGATGTCCCCACCCCACCAGACCTCCAGACCTCTAAACTTCCTGGGACTGTCTCTTGAGGGTTAGGTGAATCTTCTTTGACTGAACCCCGACCCGGTAGTCCTCGGCTGTATATGTGTTTGGAGGCCTCATCTCAGCTTGTGGTGTATGCTGCCGGGTTGGTGATCCAGTGTCTGAGAGATCGCCGGGATCCAGGATCATTGAGAGTGCTGGTCATCTTACATGGTTGCCTTCCTCCTCATCTTCGCCCAGCCTTTCCATAATTCAACCAGAGGGGTCAGCAGCCTCTGTTCATTGGTCGGGTACACATATCTGCATCTGACTCTTTCAGTAGTTTGTTGGGTCTTTTGGAGGGCAATCATGATAGGTCCCTTCTTGTGAGCACCCCATAGCCACAGTAATGGTGTCAGGTCTTGGCGCCTTTCCTTCAGCTAGATTCCACATAGGGTCTGCACTGGACCTTCTTTTCCTCAGGCTCTTCTCTATTTCTGTTCCTGAATTTCTTTGAGACATGACGAATTATGGGTCAGAGTATTGATTCTGGGATAGAAATCCCATCCCACACTTGATGCCCTGTCTTTCTGCTGGAAGTGGCCTCAACAAGTTCCCTCTCCCTCTTAGGGCATTTCAACTAGGGTCCCCACACATACTTTGAGTCCTGAGAGTTTCTCATTTCCCAGGTCTCTCGTATATTCTGGGGAGTCATCTCAAACTCCTTCCTCCTGAAGTTGCCTATTTCCATTCTTTCTGCTGGCCCTCAGGGCTTCCGTCCTTTTCCCTCACCCAATACAAGATCATGTTCCTCTCTCCTCCCAACCCCATCCCCTATCTCTTGTGGTTGCTTTCTTTTCTCTCCCGAGTGGGACTGAGGCATCCTCACTTGGACCCTTCAGCTCGTTGACCTTTTTGAGTTCTGTGGACTGTATCTTAGATATTCTGTGCTTTTTTTGTTAATATCTACTTATTAGTGAGAACATACTGTTAATGTCCCTTTTAGGTCTGTGTTATCTCACTCAGAATGATATTTTCTAGTTCCATCCATTTGCCTACAAAACTCAGGATGCCCTGGTTCTTAATAGCTGAGTAGTATTCCATTATGTAAATGGACCACATTTTCTGTATTCATTCATCTGTCGTGGGACATCTAGATTCTTTCCAGCTTTTAGCTATCACAAATAAGGCTGCTATGAACATAGTGGAACATGTGCTCCTGTAGCATGGTGGGTCGTCTTTTGGATATATTCCCAAGAGTAGTATTTCTGGGTTTTTATATAGGTTTATTTCCAATTTTCTGAGGAACCTCCAATTGATTTCCAGAGTGGTTGTGCCAGTTTGCAACCCCACCAGTAATGGAGGAGTGTTCTTCTTTCTCTACATCCTCCTCAACAGGTGTCATCACCTAAGATTTTTAATCTTAGCCATTCTGACTAGGATAAGATGGAATCTCAGGGTCGTTTTAATTTGCCTTTCTCTGATCACTAAGGAATTTGAACATTTCTTAAGTACTTCTCAGTCATACGACATTTCTCTGTTGTGACTTCTCCATTTAGTTCTATGCCTCATTGAATGGGTTGTTTGTTTTGTTTTGTTTTGTTTTTGTTTTTTTGGGGGGGGGTTGTTTTGTTTTTTGGGCTTTTTTTGTTTGTTTTTGTTTTTGTTTTTTTTTGGTTTTTTGTTTTGTTTTGTTTTCAGTGGTTAGCTTCTGTAAAAGAACTTCAAATCTCTCAAGAAATTAAGAAGATCTCAGAAAATGGAGAGAACTCTGATGCTCATGGATTGGCAGAATTAACATAGTAAAAATGGCCATCACACCAGAGAATGTCTACAGAATCAATGCAATCTACATCAAAATCCCAACACTATTTTTCAAAGACTTGGAAAGATCAGTTCTCAAATTCATCTGGAAAGGCAAAAAACCCAGTATAGCAAAAACAATTCTTAACAAAAAAAATAAAAAATGAGGAAATCATCATCCCTGACCTCAAGCTCTACTACAGAGCAATAGTGATTAAAAACTGCATGATATTGGTACAGAGAGAGACAGATCAATGGAATAGAATTGAAGAACCAGAAATAAAATCAAATACTTAGGCACACTTGATTTTGACAAAGAAGCCAAAAATATACAATAGAAAAAATAAAGCATCTTCAATAAATGACACTGGTCTAACTGTCTGTCTGTATGTAGAAAAATGAAAATAGACCCATATTTGTCACCATGCACAAAGGTCAAGTCCAACTGGATCTAGAACCTCAACATAAAACCAGATATACTGAATCTAATAGAAGAGAAAGTGGGAAAGAGCCTGAACTCATTGGCACAGGGGACAATTTCCTAAACAGAACTCAAGTGACAAGGGTTTCAGAATCTAGAATCTGGAACATGTATCTCTTGATTCAGATTTATTTTTAGTTTAGATGCATAGCATATATTGTTATTCAAAGAACTGTATAGTAATATATCAATGATATATGCTCAGAAGTCCAACTTAACTGAGATTATAATGTGTCAAAAAAAAACTCAAGGATATGCAAAGTCAAGTTAATTGGACTCTCTTCATTCAACCACACCAGTGCTTCTTACAAGAAGTAAGTAAATATTCCATACTAAACACTAAATAGTATACAAATCCTATTATAGATATTTGTTTGTATTTGCAAACTATTAAAGAAAATATTAAAGGTGCATCTTATGTAATCAAATGTAAGTCAGATTTTCTAAGCTAAGCACTACATTACTTAAATACCATGATCCTTCACTGAACAAACCTCATATGTATTAATGGTCTTTGTGATTAAACTGAAGCCTATTTTATTCGATATAGTGTTCTAGGCACAAACTGTCTATGTGTCAGTTCCTTTAAGGTGTCAATATCATTGTACTGCTCTACTGGGCTCAGCAGTAACAGGAGAATAAGCAATAAACCTTCTCAGGTATCTTAGTCTTTAACTTTGCATTGAAAGAGGCACACAGCCATGGTCAACTCATATGAAAAATATATCAATTAAGGGCTACCCCTTACTTTTTCAGATATTTAGTCCCACTATCATCCTTGCTGGAAGCAAGGCAGTATGCTGACAGGCATAATGCTGGAGAAAGGAGTAGAGAATTCTACATCTAGATCTGAAGCAACAAGAAAGAAAGTTTGACACTGGGCCTGGCTTGAACATTGGAAACTTCAATCCATCCCAGGGATACCCACCCCCACAGGTCCCTGCCTCCGCTTCTGCCACACCTTGTAATAGTACCAATCACCGGTGACAAACATTTCAAACATGAGTCTTTTGTGGAATTCCTCTTAAAATATCCTACCAGGGTTTCTTTTACATTTTGCAAGATTCCATCTCTGATTTTTTTTTTCTAATGAATCTGAAGTTCTGAAATGTTCTGTAAAAGCATTTTAGAAATTCACGTTTCATGTCTTAGGTTAAAAAATGCTGCAAAGTAGACCCTTTTCTTGCTCTACCCGCTTATTGCATCAACTAAGACGTAATTAAATACAATTAAGCACTAGCAACTTCTTTTGCATATGGGTTTCATTTACAAATATCTTTCGTGACAGAAAAGTAAATGAAAAAGAAAATGGTTCTCTTAGGGAAAGGAAATTTCAAGATGAGAATAAATAAGGCCTGATAACCTGAGACTTGGCTCCCCCTGACTTAAAGCAGATAGTAGTGATGGGATGCATTGCATGTTTTTGGACATGAGCAAAGATCCAATAGAATCTAATAAATTATCTCACTTCCCTTTTCTTAAGTTACAAACTGGCCGTTTCCCATCTGAATAATATTTGTTCCAGATGAAAAAGGGAATGCTGTTCATTATTTATAATATTCCTGACATCGTAGATCAAACAATTAAATCATAATGTTGATAAAGCTGACCTGACATTCAGGAATAATACGGAACATAGAAAACTGATATTTAGAAATAATGGCCCTTTCTGGAGTATTTGTGTGGAAAATCCTGTCCATGAATAATGAATGAGCATAACTGAGTTATTGTTAGAATTAAAAAATATGCCTTGGAATGAGAAAAAACTTTATATTTCTCTTCTAAAACAGGAAAAGACAGGAAAAAAAATAATGAAAAATTAGAAAAAAAGTTTTTCTTTGTACAGCACTAATATACAAGTTATGATCATATGAAAGATATCTGTAAGGAAGATAAAAATAGCTTAAGGTTTACAATGTATGAAATATCCTAAGTTTTAGAAGATAGATAGGTGAAAATTGAAATTGAAAGAGGGAAGGAGGGAGGGGAGGGAGAGAGGGAGGGAGGAAGGGAAGGAAAAAGCCCATCTGTATGGATTTTTTTGCTTTTATCACAGATAAGTTTTGTTAATTTCTTTAATATAAATTCTTTAATACATTCTTTAAAATGTAAACCAAATGTTACATTTATTCTTAGAATTAAATTTGCTGATGTAATTTAAATCTATAAACTTTAATTCTAAACCATATACAAAAAATTATTATATTTGAAGGTTCCAATTTCTTAAGGAGTTCATGGACATACATATATTTTGTTGAATTAACAGTGAGTTTCTGTTTCTAGTACCTCTTATTATATGGTGTCCCCTCACAACCAGATCCTACATTGTAGATACCTGTAAAAGTAAGAAAATATTTCACAGATTCATCCTTTCTATTCAACTTACATTATCTGCCAAGTGTATATTTTTTGTTTGTGATAAGTAGTAGCTTCTAAAACTCTGTATGAATCTATTCCTAAGAATGATTCATTTTAACTAAAATATTTACGTTAGTATCCCAATATGACCACACACAATATATTTATAATATGTTTATATTATTGCCAACTACAGTCTTGATACAATATATAGTATGTATAGGATGCAGTAGACCATCTTTACATTTATTCTTTTCAGATTATAAGTACCTCATTTTTTCCATCCCGACCACCCCCCCAAATTACCCCATGTGCCCATCCTTCCTAGCTTTGCAAATATATGAACTTTGTTTGCAATATCTGTAAATGTTTCAAAACATACATTAACATACACAAACATGCATGCACACATATAAGTACAAATTCTCGAATTTGTGCAACCTGTTAATTTTTGTACTATATTTTAGAAGTTAACCTTTGATGCTGCATAATCAGTTAATGAACACATTCTCTGGGGAAGATGAGATTTCTTTTACCTTTCCACGGCCTATGTATTTGCTTGTGTTCTTCCCAATGATGCAAAACCTTCTCAAAATGACCTTACATGATTATCCTCTTTCTTGATCTGACTTGTACCAAAGAGAAAGTTGAAAAGAAGTGGGGTTATTAGTTGAAATGAATGTCTCATTTCTTGATCCAGTCACGTTGGTGGGTTTTTGATTAAGCTTCGATGCCATAGAATACCTATTGCTACAAGAGGCTAGGGGTTATTTCTCTGGCATGAATGGCCAGTGAAGAATTGAAAGTTTTGATTCAACAGCCCACGAGAAAATGAATTCTGCCAACTGTAATTGGGTACATTAAAAGTAGGCTATTTAAATTCTTGGTGTCAGCCTATTCACTGGCCTGAAAAATTCTAAGGAAACAGCAATCACTTAACCAAGAGTGAAAAACAGATAGATTTGCAAGTTTCCAAATTTACCGCCCTTTGTTAAACTGTACTACATAATGAATACATTCGATAACGAATGAACTAAATTATTAAAGTGAGTTTAAAATGCCATCCATTGTAGAAGTTATGAACTATTCTGTTGTAGAAGTATATTTATGTTCTGTAAGAACCACTAGGGTGAGTAGTGAACCTAACACTAGAAACAAAATACTACCATCTGCTCTGTTGCTTACATCATGGTTCTTTTATCCTGAGCCATAACACCCATTTAATCACCAAAACCAAGCTGATTCACCCCCATAAAACTTTCTCGCATCCACCCACTGCTTTCCTTCCGTACTAGTTTCACCCTTGCCTGGCATTTAAAATGTTGCAATGGGATTTCTCTATTCACTTTACAAGCCCAACATTCAAGTTTATTAAGATAGTCAAGTCCGTTTTCAAAAGTTATGTCTTCTTCTGATACTCCTTTTTCTGACTTTATAGACTAATGTTCCAATCATAAATGGAGTACTCCTGTTGTAAACACGAACTGGAATCTGCCCACTGCTCCCACTTTCCTATGTTACTGACCACAGGGCTTGACTTTGCTGGCATTTTGGTTGCCGTTCTACAAATGATCCATACTTTATTACTAGGAATAGTTATTCCCATCTGAAGTATTCTTTTTCCCATGTTCCAAATACTCAGTCTTTTTTGATTAACCATTCATCATCCGAGCCTTTCTAGTTCATGTATTCTTCCATTTATCGTACATGGCCTCTTTTTCTTCAATTATTACTGTTGCACAGACAAATATTAATAAGAAATTAAAAGTTTGGCATCTTGTCTTCCCTTCATTTTGTGTCTGTCTCCTATCAATGGCTGTCAGGTGCTTATCCCTCATATAAACATTCAATTACTCAAAAGAATGTATGTCTAAACTCTGAAAGCATTAGGTAAGTTCATTGTATTTCACCTATATTTATCTTGGATGCCGAAAAAAGTCTAGCATAATCTGGTGATAATTCCACGTTTTATTGGAGTTGTGTTATAAGCGCTTTATTGTTTCCTAGAACCATTCCAATTACCTCTCCAGGAGGGAGACACTCACTGAGGTACCACTCCTGCCCCAGGACCAATTCATCCTTGACTACTGGAACAACCAGGCAGTACCTGGGTAGGGAAGGGAATACAGTGACGAAACGGTCAGAGACATCAACCACACAATTGCTAGGGAACATTAAAGACCAAACTACATCTTCCTAGGTAATAGCCAGAGTGCAGGGGCTACATCCAGCACCTGAGTATACTCTGATTTAGTGTTTCCAGTCTCTATGAACTGTCATGTGGTTGAATAAGATGACTCTGTAACTCTCCTTGTGGTGTCGTTGACCCCTCCCTCTAACTCTATTCTATACTTCACTCTTCAGCAAGACTCTCTGAGTACCAACTGATGTTTGGCTGTGGGTCTCTTCATGTTTCCTTCTGCTGCTTGGATAAAAAGCCTCTCAGGAGACCGGTATGCTAGGCTCTGTCTTGCAAGCATAACAGAGTATCATCAGTAGTGTCAGTGGTTGGCTTTATCACATAGTATTGATCATAAGTTGGGGCCATCATTGGTTGGCTGTTTCCTCAGTCTCTGATCCATCTTTATTCCTCCACATTGTGGACAGGATAAATAAACCCAAAGGCTGAAGGTTTTGTGGGTGGGTTGATGTCTAAATTTCCTCCACTCGAAGTCCTATCTAGCTTCAGGAAGTTGCCACTTCACACTCTATATCCCCGCTGGTAGGAATCCGAGCTAGGTTCATCCCCATAAACTCCCCATAGACTTTCCGGATCTGGACCTCCAGTTAGTACTAGAGATGTCCCCCATGAATTTCCATTTTCACTTCCAGTCCTCTCCTGTCCCCCTCCATGCACCTGTGATCCCTATCCCCCCACCAAACCCTTCTCTCACCGAACTTCCTATCACCATCTACCTCCGATGACTATTTTTTCCCTTTCTGAGGAAGATTCATGCATCTTCCCTCGGCCCCTAGTAAACTGTATATAGTTTCTTTGGGTCTGTTGATTGTACTGTGGTTATCCTGCACTATATAACTAATGTCCACTTATATACGAGTACATACCATACATATCTTTCTGGCTCTGTATTACTTCATGCAATATGATATTTTCAAGTTCCATCCATTTGCTTACAAATTTCATAATTTGTTTATAATAGCAGAATAGCATTACCTTATGTAGATAGACCACATTTTCTTTATCTACAGTTGAAGGACTTCTACATTGTTTCTAGTTTTTGTCTATTATGAATAAAGCTTCTGTGAACATTGTAGAGAAAGTATCTCTGTTACATACTGGATCATTTTCTGGGTATGTGCCCATGAGTTGTACAGCTGGGTCCTTGGATAGAACTATTCCCAATTTTCTGAGATACTGCCAAACTTATTTCCAAAATACAAGTTTGCATTTCTATAGCAATAAAGAAGTGTTCCCCTTGTTCCACGCCTTCACCCATATGTGCTGTCACTTGAATTTTTGATTTTAACTATTCCAATGAGTATAAGATCAAACCTCAGATTCATTTTGATTTGCATTTCCCGTATGTTTAATGACACGGAATGTTTCTTTAAGTGCTTCTCCGCTGTTCAAGATTCTTCTATTGAGAATATATACATGTGTGTGTGTGTGTATATATATATATATATATATATATATATATATATATATATATATAAATGGGTGTTATCCCATTTTTAAATTGGGTTATTTGATTTGTTGGTGCCTAACTTTTTGAGTTCCACATTTTCAATATTGGTCTTCTGTTAGATATAGGGTTGGTGAAGACCTTTTCCAAATCTGTAGGCTGCCGTTTTGTTTTGCTTTTTAGTTTGATAAGGTCCCATTTACTAAATGTTGGTATTAGTACCTGAGTTACAGGTGTTCTAAGTTGCCTCCTAAAGCAATATATTCGAGGCTATTCCTCACCTTATTTTCTATTAGAGTCATAGTATCCTGTTTTCAAAGCATTGTTAGTCTGTGTCTTTTTATTAGGAAATTGAGACCATTGATACTGAGAGATATCAATGACCACTCTTTGTTGATTCTTGTTCTTTGGCTGGTGTGTGTGTGTGTGTGTGTGTGTGTGTGTGTGTGTGTGTGTGTGTGTGTGTGTAGTTTTCCTCTCTTTAATTTTCTGACCTGGGATTTTTCCTTATGTTTTCTGTGGTATGGTTAACATATTGATTGTAGTTTTCCTCTCACACCTTCTGTAGGACAACATCTCAGCAGGGACTCTAAAAGCCAGAAGGACCTGGACACATGTCCTGTAGACTTTAAGAGACCACAGAAGCCATCCCAGACTACTATACCCAACAAAACTGTTAATCAAAATAAATGGAGAAAATAAGATACTCTATAATAAAACCAAATTTAAGAAATATCTATTTATACTTCCAGGTATAATTTTAATAGATGTGCATTTATATGTACTTTTTCCTTTGCAGCTTTAATATTCTTTATTTGTTCTGTATACTTACTGTTTTTAATTATTATGCATACATCAAACTTTCTTTTCTGGTCTACTCTATTTGGAGTTCTGTATGAATTTTTATTTTACAAATATTTCCTCTTTTTTTAGATTAGAACAATTTTTAAATGATTTGCTAAAAGTAGTTCCTAGATTTCATTTTGTCCTAGAATTTATTTCCTTCCTCTATCTGTGTTATTATTTGATTTGTTTTTCCAAACTATCCCACATATTTTAACTATTGCTTTTTAAAAAATAGAAATAAGGAATGTTCCCAAATTTCTTCTATAAGCCATTCTAAGACCAATACTAGGTAAACACACACACACACACACACACACAGAGAGACAGAGAGAGAGAGAGAGAGAGAACAGAGAAATAAATGATTGATAGATAGATAGATAGATAGATAGATAGATGATAGATAGATAGATAGATAGATAGATATGAAAACCATAAGCTATTATTCTTGATGAACATAGATGCAAAATTTCTCAATATTCCCAATCCAAGTACATACCTACACCACACCATAGTCCACTATAACCAAGTTGGCTTATCACAGAGGTGTAAGGATGCTCAACATATGCCTGTCAAAAATTTAATAATCAACATAAATCCTATATGAGAAACTAACTAATTACATTTCTTTAAATGAAGAAATAGTTGAAGCAACACTAATGTAATCAGGAACAAAATAGGAATGCCCCAAATTTCCACTTACTTTCAATATTGTAGCCAAAGCACTAGTTGGAATAATAAGCCAAGGAAAGTTAGTTAAAGGGATAAAAATATGGAAGAAGTCAAATTGTTTCTCTATTCAGATGGCAAGATAGTATAAATAAGAGATCTCTAACCATCAACTGAAGAACTCCTGGAAATTATAAATAGTGTCACCAACGTCGAAGGCTACAGAATCACCTTGCACAAATCAATAGCTTTCAATTTGGCAATAACAATAGTCAGAGGATATCATAAACATATTCTTGTTCCTCAAAAGAAGTAAAGTGTCTCAGAATAAAACTAACCAAGGGGGTCAGAGACCTGGACAATAAAAGCAGAAAATATATGAAGAAAGAGAGAGAAAAACAGTAGTTTTTTAGTGATTCTCAGCTGTTTGAGAGAAAAATCCTAATGTGGTGAATGTATAACTAGAAATGAAGAGACAAGTTATCATATATATATGATATGATATGATATATGATAAGACAAGTTTATATATATATATATATATATATATATATATATATATATATATATGCAGGAAGGTCTTGTGGTACAGTAAAGATATCCATGAGTTGCTGTTATTCTTTGGTCATTATTAAACAGTAACTGTGGACTGATAATGAAAATTTATATGTTTTCAAATTTATGATGAATTAGTGGAAGATTGGACACTATTCTATGACAGAACTACATAATTAAATAAAAAATTAGAATGAAATAAACATGTAGATATTCAGTTTAAATAAACATTGACAAATGACATGAATTTTTCTACTCTAGGATTTAGTATATTTCTACCGTTAGCATATACAAGTATGTTTATTACATATATGTATATATGACTATTTTTGCATTCAGAAATGTAATACTATAATGTATTTGCAGATAAATATACAAGCCCGATGCAATCTATAAAAATAATGTATGGAGTGCAAGCCCTATATTGTGTATGGAAAATGATATATGGAATGCATTTATGAAATAACAAAAAAGCTATTCTGAAACTAAGTTTAAAAAATGAAGTTTGTATTAAGAAAATAATGACAAGAACATTTGTTTTCTTATCACAGTTATATGATTTTTTCTCATTCTTGTGCTGACACTTTAGTAAAACTTTACATTATGGTTCTATCTATCTTGTGTTGCTAGTATAGGCCTACACACACACACACACACACACACACACACACACACACACACGCACGCACACACACACACACACACATGCACACACACACATACATTCTTGAACAAAACTAAACCACCCACCAAAGATTACACATGGAAGGACCCATGGCTCCAGCTGCATATGTAGCAGAGGATGGCCTCGTCGGGCATCAATGGGAGGAGAGGCCCTTGGTTCTGTGAAGGTTCGATGCCCCAGTGTAGGGGAATGCCAGAGTGGGGAGGCAGGAGGGTGGGGCAGCACCCTCATAGAAGCTGCGGGAAGGGAGATGGGATAAGGGGTTTTTGGAGGGGAAACCGAGAAGGAGATAACATTTGAAATATAAATTAAAAAAATATCCAATAAAGGAAAACGAAAAGGAAAAAGGGAAAGAAAAAAAAGAGGTGCATCATATTAGTGTAGTGTAGTTTGGATTTGATTTCAGATAAATTCTCTGTAATATCTGTAACATCTTCTAGAGGGTAAACAAAGAAAAACAGCTTTTGTTCCTGTCACTTCACCTACCACTAAAGAAATATAAACGTTGATGGGAGTCTCAAAATACATTAATAAATGAGGCAAATACTGAGAGTTCAAATTCTAAAATCAATACTTAGCCTGAGCAACAATATATCCTAATACTCCTTCATGTAAGAAACCAATATAACCTGCACCTATAACCTCATATATCAGTATATACATGCCAAAGGCTTGCTAGCCATTAAAGCATGTTGGAAATTGTCCTGGAACTTTGCATCTGGAACTCTTCCAGGAGAGTTATCTTATGATATGTTCCATTCTTTACGAAGATTATCACATGGATTATCACTTTGTTGGTTAAGATCTGGTTTTGAAATCAAATATTACTAAATAGATAGATGATAGGTAGATAGATAGATAGATAGATAGATAGATAGACAGACAGAAAGACAGAGAGATATGTAGTTTTACTCTCTTTAGACTTGTGTAGTAAACATTCAATGAATGTATAACTCTATTAAACCCCAAAATTAAAATTCTTTCTGAACGTTTAAATGTTGGCCATAAACATTTTTCTGTATATGTGAGGAGTATTACTGTAAAGCCATGCTCACATGTAAAGTATGCATTATTACTAAATTAGAAAATATCAAGAGATCCCATGTAATTATGCTATTGACTCTAAGGTTTTGGTCAAAGTTTACAGAAATGTATTTGACTGAAAATGTCTTATTTTCCTCTGCAGTTTAAATGTTAGAAGTCTGAAGTTAATTACAGAATCTCATTGAAGGTGAAAGAGAAAATATAATCCATAACCTATTGCTAGCTTCTATTGTTCAGAAAAATCTGGCTTTCTTAAGTTAAAGTTTGTCTTTAGTGTTATATGACATACTGGCTGTATTATTATATGTCTGATTATATGTCTTCTCCTTTGATAAAAATGCTAAAGCATTGATTATAAAAATCTCCTTAATCTGTGTGATCTTATTACTTGAATCTCCTTTTTCTAAATATGAAGCTATTTGCAATAACCCAGAGTAGAAATATGGAACAAAAATTATTCAATTAAACAAAGTAACATTAGAAGCTTTTGATATGGAAAAATTGCATGTAATTTTCAATGTACTGATTAGTACTATATCTTATAGAAAATATAGTAAGCTGGATAACTTGAGAGACTTCTCACATTGAAAAATTTAAAATTCTAAGAACAGGATTATACTGATGGCTCAGATTTGAAGAGCACTGGCTGTTCTTTTAGAGGAGCCCTGTTTGATTCTAAAAACAGACATGACGGCTTACAACTGTCTGGTTACCAGTTCCAGGTTATGAGATGCCTTATGTTTGACTTCTATGGACATCAGGCATGCAAGTAGTGCACAGCCGTTAATGGATATACTCAATGCATATAAATTTAAAAAAGTGTTGAAGGCATTTAAAAACTAATTCTCCTTACATTTATAGCCACATTGGCTATGGAAATTGGAAAAATCCTAGGTTATAAAACTACAAGAAAACTTCATTTTAAGAGGCTCTCAGACTGAAGGAACGCCCATTCAGAACCTGCCCAACATGTGGCCCATACATCTACAGCCACCAAACTAGGTAAGATGGATGAAGCAAAGAGGTACAGGCTGTCAGGAACCGGATGTAGATCTCTCCTGAGAGACACAGCTGAGAATATAGCAAATACATAGGCGGATGCCAGCAACAAACCACTGAACTGAGAACGGGACCCCCATTGAAGGAATCAGAGAAAGGACTGAAAGAGCTTGAAGGTGCTCGAGACCCCATATGAACAACAATGCCAAGCAACCAGAGCTTCCAGGGACTAAGCCACTACCCAAAGACTATACGTGGGGTGACCCTGGGCTCCAACCTCATAGGTAGCAATGAATAGCCTAGTAAGAGCACCAGTGGAAGGGGAAGCCCTTGGTCCTGCCAAGACTGAACCTCCAGTGAACGGGATTGTTGGGGGGAGGGCGGTAATGGGGGGAGGATGGGGAGGGGAAACCCATATAGAAGGGGAAGGGGAGGGGTTAGGGGGATGTTGGCCCAGAAACCCGGAAAGGGGAATAACAATCGAAATGTAAATAAGAAATACTCAAGTTAATAAAGATGGGGGAAAAAAAGAAATGAGGTACATATGCCTAATGAAAACTTGCCAGGCTCTACAGAGAAGTGACATAGGAAACTTGCAAGTGGATGAATGGAAGTGGAAAACATTGCAGAGTAAGGTAGCTTTGGCAAAGACAGCAAAGTCTTGTGGTCTCCCTCAAGTGGAGATTCTAGCTCCAAATAGTTTGCGAGTTTACCTGCTTTGTGTGATTGACTTTTATGGAAAGCAGAATCTAGAAAGGGGCCCTTTTTGAGGAGGTGACAGGTTAGGCTTGAGGGGGTAGGAGATTGTGAGTAAAATGGAAGCACAGTGGCCTAACATCGGTGCGAAAAGGCTTTAGAAGGGAGAGTTGCAACAATATGATGAGAGCAAGGGTGGGAGGTGAGGGCCAATCGTGTGAAAAATATACAAAAATGAACATGAAGATTACTGTCTCATCATAATTAAAGTAATAATTTAAGAGATAGAATGTACATGAGAAGAAGGAAGACAGGATAATATGTAGGGGAAGGTAGATACAAGAGAGGATACGGCATGGGATGGGTATGCCAAGTCTGTCAATGTGTGTAAAGCCTTGTAGAAAAATCATTAGTTAGGAAGCTAATTGCAAAGTTCAAGTTTGAATTTCTGTCTTATTGTAATATCTTACATATTTATCATGTAAAAATATATTAGAATTGTTACACACAATACACTCATAAATCAAAATTGAATAGAGAAAAATGCAGGATTTTCATTGAGAGGTAATCATATAAATGTAACTAGAATTATAGAGTAATTTCCTGGTTTATTTCTAAAGCAATTAATTTACACTACATTATTTAATATGAGGGGCACTTTTCTGTACACAGGGGCTACTAAACAGAATGATTTATACAGCAACATTATATAGAAAGTTTTAAGACTAGATTGAACAACTTTCATAAAATTGAGCTAAATAGAAAAACTGTATAGAGATTGAAGTAACCTTGGAATTTACATTACATGTTTTTGTCTGTAAATTTTTCCATTGGTCTCATCTGGGAACACACATCTGTTATGCCCTCACATTCTGGAGGACACTGCTCTTTTTAAATTGAGTACATAAGAATTCCACTCTATGTGTACTCATCCTTACAGGTATAAATCAAAAGAAGGTTTTCTACAAAATCATCTGGTCTCTCCTCGTATCTCCCGATGTAATCATTCTGGAATGAGCCCAGGAAGAGGAATGTTTTGACTTTTAGTAATGATGTCAGAGAAAATGATTCTACACAGGGGCATAATGGTCCTCTCAAATTTTCCAGACACTTACAAAAAGGCATTCCTCCCCATCTTAACATGCATGCTTTTTCTACTTTAGAAACATTTATGTGTGGAATCTTCATTCTATGAACATTCAGGAAACGTGACAAATGAATTCTTGTTTGGGCTTCATCTTCCCCAAATTTTGTGTTTTCACTTTACTGAAAACAAAAAGACATTCTTCAAGCTCTTAGGCAGGTTATGGTAGTAATTTAGTCATGTTTACTAGAGGGTTTCAAACATAGATGGAGAAAAGGCCAGGTCTGAACTGATCTGAGGCCTGGATTGCATAATTTTAAAATGTTGGGAAGCAATTCTTGGAAGGAGGGAAAGTCCTGGCAGTTATATTCAGATTTTTTACAGCACAATGACATAATACCTTTCATTGTTATGGCATTTCCAGAATGGTGCATGTGTGCTCTCTTAGGGATACTACTGCTAGGACAAAGCACCATCACCAATATCATCCTGTTGAGGAATGAAGGGTTTGCTCATAGTTCCATTTATCACTTTGTCATCAAAAGCAGTAAAGGCAGGAACTCACACAGGACAGGAACCTGGAGATAGGACCTGATGTATAGACTGTACTGAGATGCTTCCTCCCCATGGTTTGATCACCTTGTTTCCTTAGAGAATCCAGAACCACCAGCCCAGGGGTGACACCACCCATAATGGACTGGGCCCCTTTCCTCATCAATATGCCAAGTTGACATATAAAATTATACAATAAAATTATGTAAATAATTTACCTTCTCATTAACTGAGGCTGAGGAAGACTAATAGACATATTTTTATAGACAGAGTTATTGATTCGAATCTATCAGGAGTCCATGGTTTTGCTCACAGTTCACAGTTGCAAAGGAAAGAGTAACTAATAAAATAACACAATCAACAATGAGAGAACATGACTTATAAATTCAAAGGACAGAAATGTTATGACCTACATTTTTGTATATTTAATTTCATAAACCAGCACTTCAGTAAAGCTGGTCTTATCATTCCTGGTAACTAGATATTCCACACACTTATTCTTTCTCTTTATTTAATAGTTCCTTAAATTTCTCTCCATTCACACATACTTACTAAGCTTAGAGCCCTCAAATTTTGAAAAGGATAATGAACCTGTATAAATTCATTTAGTAAAATAAACATTGAATACAGAATTACTATAAATGTAAATGAATACGCATTTGCCATGAAATTGGTAGAAGTCACATAGAGCCAGATGCAGCCACATGTACATCTATAACAACACCACTCCGCTGGGAAGATGGAATTCAGACACCCAGAGGCTTGAGTGCAAAGCAGCCTGACACTCATGGTGGGGAAATAAAAGGTCTATGTCTTAAACAACATGGGAGACAGAGAAACATGTCAAAGGTTGTCCTCTGACCTATACATGAGAAGAGCCACATACACATACACAATAAGCACACTTGTCTTCACACACACAGAGGTGCACACAAGAGAGCATGTGTGTGCACACACCAAAATCAAAATAAATAATAAATAATTGACTGCTACACTAAGTAACTTGCTCTCTGTATGACGAAAAGGTTTTTAAATGAACATAAAACTGCCCTAAATTCTTTATTTGCAAGTGACAATTCCAAGAGCTCAATGACATGATTTCACTTCAAGAATGGAAGCCAATTGGTTACATATATGCAGAACTAGGTTGACACATCACAGGATTTCAGAAATGAAAGGGAATCCTATGACCTGGATAGTCTCAGCAACCCTAACAAAATTTAGCATACTAAAATTTAATAGAATTCCACCTTTTTCGTGTCTCCTCTCTCCAACTTTGTTTTTGCCTGTATTGATCTGATTCTCAAACAGGTCAGCTTCACTAATCCAGCAGCTTTTGATGTAAGTTGTGACACTCGAGGATTCCCATGAAGGCAGTACATCTTCCATGTACCCAATGTGTTACTGCTTTATCTGGCTCTCTCAGAGCACAAGGACAATGCACTCTAGTGTGGGAAGTGAGTGAATTAAGCCCTGCTTGAAATGCATAGCATGGAAGTTCTCTTGGTTAAACTAGGCTGCCATTAACACAGGAAGACATAGTGATTGCTGAGCAGGAAAATTACATATCTCCTAAAGTAAATAGATGTGCTAAAGAGAGAAAAATGTGACTGTCATGAGAGAGCTCCAAGCACACTTCAGGAGAGTGGAAAAGGTAAAAACATCTGCAGGTGAGAGTACCACAGTGAGCTTAATTAAATATGTCTAATTTAATCCATAATATGAAAGACAAAATATTGACAGGTAGAACTGGCAGATTGGTGACAGGTAAGGGCAAGACACAAAATGTCGAGAAGATAAATAATGGAATAAATTTAGATAATCACCTGTTATGTAAACATGCAAATTTGGTAACACACAAAGAGTAGGATAGTGCAACATTCTAATATCAGATAAGAATGGCTTTGCAAGCCTGAAAAACAAATTGGAGCCATAAATGATTATGAGTCCATGATGCCCTCGAAGCTGGGGAGGAATATGCTTGAAGGTTTACTTTGACATGATTCATTTTGCAGCTGTGCCTGACAGGCATTGTGCCAGAGAAGGGCCATTTGGGGGCTATGGCTATGGCCCAAACAAAACACAATGAACTAGTGGACCAGGAACTTGATGGTGGAAACAGGAATGTTCTTTATATTTCTTTTTTGTGAAATTCGCTTTACCTCTACCACATTTCTTACGTGGCATAGGCAAATGAGGAACTCGACTCCCTGATGAAATCTCCGGTAGCTTTTCTGAAGTCTCTTTTTCTTCTCTCAATTTGTTTCATAATAGGTCGCTATGAATCAAAAATTCTCTATAAAATCGCTTTTTCTCTCAACTGCCGAGAATCTGTACCACACTAGAAACGAGCAATCCCTATCTGTTTTGAAGATTCCTTTATCCTTCCACACCCTCATGTTTCTTCTCCTTGCTTTTCTTCTCTCACTCATCCCTTGGGTAATTTCCCTTGATTCGCCTGCTGCCTATGCTACCAGAAACTTCTCATTGTCATTGATTGCCTCTGCTTTTCTCAAAGCACAATAGTTTCAACACAAATGCTATATGACATAAAAACTCAACTGCATAAAAAGCAGGTCTAACGTTTTTCTCACTGGCATTGCTCACTAAGTTTTCTCACTCTTTTTGACTGTGTTAAGCCATACTTGAATGCTGTACCATTGCTGAATCCCTTCTAGCCAGTCCAATATCCAATAGAGAACATGTCTACTGAAGATCTGTAATATTCTATATATCCATTAATTTATTTGTTTGCTCAATGAATATTTATTAGACATGTGTCATCCAAATTTTTGTTAAAATAATATAACACTGAACCAACCACATCATTTCTTACATGAGTTTGACTTTCTGGAATACTTTGGACTAACAGTAGTAGCCACCTCATATGTAAACTCTTTGCTCACAGACAACATCCGAAGCAATGGCTATGTTAGAAGAGAACATTGTAATAAATATATTTTAATAAACTGATGAATTTTGTCTTTTTTTTCCTCCATCTTTATTAACTTGGGTGTTTCTTATTTACATTTTGATTGTTATTCCCTTTCCCGGTTTCCGGGCCAAAATCCCCTAACCCCTCCCCTCCCCTTCTCTATGGGTGTTCCCCTCCCCATTCTCCCCACATTACCGCCCACCACCCAACAATCCAGTTCACTGGAGATTCAGTCTTGGCAGGACCAAGGGCTTCCCCTTCCACTGGTGCTCTTACTAGAATATTCATTGCTACCTATGAGGTTGGAGCCCAGGATCAGTCCATGTATAGTCTTTGGGTAGTGGCTTAGTCCCTGGAAGCTCTGGTTGATTGGCATTGTTGTACATATGGGGTCTCAAGCCCCTTCAAGCTCTTCCAGTCCTTTCTCTGATTACTTCAACAGGGGTCCCGTTCTCAGTTCAATGGTTTGCTGCTGGCATTCGCCTATGTATCTGCTGTATTCTGGCTGTGTCTCTCAGGAGAGATCTACATCCCGTTCCTGTCAGCCTGCACTTCTTTGCTTCATCCATCTTATCTAGTTTGGCGGCTGTATATGTATGGGCCACATGTGGGGCAGGCCCTGAATGGGTGTTCCTTCTGCCTCTGTTCTACACTTTGAATTTTGTCTTTTTTAATGTTGGTGTATTTCTGGTGATCTTGGATATAATATCATAAGAGTCTGCAGACAGAATTGCATATGATGACTTTTTACACTTTCCCCAATATTTTTTTACATATCATATTCACCGTACCTTAAATATTCCTACGTCCTCACAGCATTTGATAATGATTTAACCTAACACAAATCAGAACAATGGTGAATATATAACAAACAGCATAGGTTTGTTTGGTTTTTTATTTTTTGGTTTTTTTTTTGTTTGTTTTTTGTTTTTTGGTTCATACCAAAGGATGATACTGTCTTATAAAATAAACTCATCCCATCAAAAGATCCTTTTTAGGCAAATTCCTTTTAATAATTCTGAAGTTATAAAAAATGATTATGCTTAAATAGGTATAAACTAATGTAAAGAATAAATTTGGCATTCTAACCAGAAACGTTATCTTTTCCCGTGACGGGAGAGTTTTCTTAAAGATGAAGCAAGCTCAAACTGTTAGATGAGGAAGCAAAATCTTTGAGAGAAGGGAAAATAAGTAATAAACTCATAAAACTCCCTTTCTAATATGTTCAGAAAACTTGCTTAAACACTCTACCCTCATTTCTATAATTGCATTTCAGCAGTAGTTGATGTAAATATAAAACATATGGCACTCGGCTGTTCTTAGCTATTATTCTAAAACGAGGCACTGCAGAACTCAATTGACCTTGATGATAGCCAGAACAAGTTCACCTTTTCCTTAATCAGGCTTTCTCAACTTGAAACCACTGACATTTGTACCAGGTACAGGTGTCTTACAGGGGGTGTCCTGTTCATTACATGTGCAGCCTGCAAATCTGTTTTGTATTAGATGGCAATAGCATCTCTTACAGTGGTAGCAACAACATTGCTAAACATTGAAACTATTT
Organism: Rattus rattus; assembly: GCF_011064425.1. Classification (NCBI taxonomy): domain Eukaryota; kingdom Metazoa; phylum Chordata; class Mammalia; order Rodentia; family Muridae; genus Rattus; species Rattus rattus. The sequence continues at coordinate 183,006,648 of NC_046156.1, forward strand.
CTAGTTTGGAGGCATCTGAATATAAAACCCACTCTGCTCGAGAAGATAACATGGAGAGGTATGTCAGTAGAAGTGAAGTCAGAGCCATTTCCTCACAATTTTCTTGAGAAAGCATAAAGTTTTTTAAAGCAGACTGTGTTGATTTCTATGAATAATAAATACTTTAAAATATGCAGTCTTGGGACTAGAGGCATGGCTTTATGATTAAGAACAATTATTGCTTATATAGTGGATTACATCGGTGGATTTCCATATATTGAACCATCCCTGCATCGCTGGGATGAAGCCTATTTGATCATGGTGGATGATTGTTTTGATATGTTCTTGGATTTGATTTGGAAGAGATGTATGGAGTATTTTTGCATCTATATTCATAAGGGAAATTGGTCTGAAGTTCTCTTTCTTTCTTAGGTCTTTGTGTGGTTTAGGTATAAACATAATTGTGACTTCATGGAAAGAATTGGGCAGTGTTCTTTCTCTTTCCATTTTGTGGAATAGTTTGGAGAGTATTGGTATTAAGTCTTCTATGAAGTTCTGACAGAATTCTGCACTAAGCCCATCTGGTCCTGGCCTCTATTTTTTTGGTTCACAGACTTTTATTGAGTGCTTCTATATCTTTAGGAGTTATGAGACTGTTTAGATGGTTTATCTGATCCTGATTTAACTTTGGTCCCTAGTATCTGTCCAGAAAATTATCCACTTCATCCAGATTATCCAGTTGAGTTTGTAGTAGGACCTGATGCTTTTTGAATTTCCTCAGTTTTTGTTGTTATATGTCCTTTTTTCATTTCTGATTTTGTTTATTTGGATACTCATTCTGTGCCCTCTGGTTAGCTGACTAGTAATCTATTGTGCAAATGTACTACATTTTATGCATACATTCCTCAGTTGAGTGACATCTGGGTTCTTTCCAGCTTCTGGCTATTATAAATAAGGCTGTTATAAACATAGTGGAGCATGTGTCATTGTCATAGGATGGAGCATCTTTTGGGTATATGCCAGGAGTTGTATAGCTGGGTCCTTAGGTAGTACTATGTCCAATTTTCTGAGGAACCTCCAGACTGATTTCCAGAGTGGTTGTACGAGCTTGTAACCTCACCAACAATGGAGGAGTGTTCCTTTCTCTCCACATCCTCACCTGAGGTTTTGATCTTAGCCATTCTGACTGGTGTGAGGTGGAATCTCAGGGTTATTTTGATTTGAATTTCCCTGATGATTAAGGATGCTCAACATTTCTTTGGGTGCTTCTCAGTCATTCATTATTCCTCAGCTGAAAATTATTTGTTTAGCTCTGTACCCCATTTTAATAGTATTATTTAATTCTCTGGAGTCAAACTTCTTGAGTTCTTTGTATATATTGGATATTAGCCCACTATTGGATAAAGGAATGGTAAAGATCTTTTCCAAATCTTTTGGTTGCTATTTTTTCCTAATGACAGTGTCATTTGCCTTACAGAAGCTTTTTAATTTTATGAAGTCCCATTTGTCATTCTTGATCTTAGAGCATAAGCCATTGACGTTCTGTTCAGGAAATTTCCCCTACTGCCTATGTGTTCAAGGCACTTCACTTTTTCTTCTATTATTTTCTGGTTTTATGTGGAGGTCTTTGATATACTTGGACTTAAGTTTTGTACGGTGATAAGTATGGATCAATTTGTATTCAACAATGACTTCATGAAGTTCATAGGCAAATGGATGGAACTAGAAAATATCATCCTGAGTGAGGTAACCCAATCACAAAACAAAACAAACAAACAAACAAAAACACATGGTATGTACTCAACGAATAAGTGGACATTAGCCTAAAAGCTCGAAGTGTCCAACATGCAAAACTTAGACCACATGAAGCTCAAGAAGAAGGATGACCAAAGCAAGGATGCTTTAGTCCTTGTTAGAAGTGAGAAAAATATTCATAGAAAGAAATACGGAGTTTGAAGCAGAGACTGAAGGCAAGGGCATCCAGAGACTGCCCCACCTGGGGATCCAGTCCATATACTTACAGCCACAAACCCAGACAACGTTGCTGATGCCAAGAAGAGCATGGTGGCAGGAGCCTTATATAGCTGTCTCCTGAGAGGCTCTGCCAGAGCATGACAAACATAGAGGCAAATGCTAGCAGCCAATCATTGAACTGAGAATGGGGTCCCCAATGGAGGAGTTAGAGAAAGGATTTGAAGGAGCTGAAGGTGTTTGCAACCCCATAAGAACAACAATAACAACCAACCAGAGCTCCCAGGGACTAAACCACGATTCAAAGAGTATACATGGACAGACCCATGGCTCCAGCTCCATACGTAGCAGAGGATGGCCTTGTTATACATCAATGGGAGAGGAGGACCTTGGTCTTGTCAAGACTTGTTGCCCAAGTGTAGTACAATGTCAGGGTGGGGAGGCAAGAAGGGGTGAGTGGGTGGGTGGGGGAATACCCTCATAGAAGAAGTGGAGGGGGGATGGGATAGAAAGGTTTATGGACCAGCAACCAGGAAAGGGTAACATTTGAAATGTAAAAAAAAAA